>NW_004949122.1:5264460-5285562 GCF_000317375.1 Microtus ochrogaster | reverse complement strand
GAGACAGGGTTTCTCTGTGGTTTTGGAGCCTGTCCTGGAACTAGCTCTTGTAGACCAGGCTGGTCTCGAACTCACAAAGATCCGCCTGCCTTTGCCTCCCGAGTGCTGGGATTAAAGGAATGAGCCACCACCGCCCAGCCAATTAAATCGTTTTTTAAAGCTGGCTTATGTATGTCCTATACACAACTAAAATTATGTATAATTGAAAGAAATTAATTTACAATATTACTAATCCCACAGATAAATCTAGCTAGTAGTTCTACAGCCTCATGAATATAAACACAGTCTCCGAAGACTCTTGAGATTTTCCTTCCCTGGTTACATTGGACGACCTTGGGCTAACAGCCAGTCCCACCAGTTCCCCAAACATAGCGACTCATGGCTCCTCACTGTGCAGAGCAGAGACGGCCACTTACTAGAGTTCTGAGAGGATGACACACGGGTTCAGAGGCGACTGCAGGTCAGAGAGGGCCTCCCGGTAAGCGTTCTGCTTTAAACAGGTGTGCATAGCCTCCTTTCCTTTAGCTCTGTTGAGCTTCACGGCATTCAATTTGATTAAGCTATTTAACGTTTTTAACTTATTGAGTGCTTCAACCTGAAAAATAAGGTTCCCCACCCCGAAAATTCATATATGGTTAAAAATAATATATTATACACTCACATTTATCAGTAGCTCTAACCAAACACACATACACAATCCTTCATATAAGAAGAATTTTACACACAGTAAGTTACTCTCATTTACCGGTCAAGATATCACTTTTAAGTCCTTTATTAAATGGTATCTTATAAATTTGAGACAGTGAGCAGGCATAGACTGGGTATTTTCAGACAGGTGTGAAGCTGCATTCAACTTTACAGTTTACCGAGTAAGGGAATCTGAAATATCTCTCAATCTGAACCACTCCAGCTGGTCTAGGCAATGGCATGGGGTGGGGGTGGGGGCTATGTACAGATGTAACCTGCTGGTCCTGGTACTGAAACCTTACTGCCTACTCCCATGTCCTTGTTTTTCTGTTGTTGTTTTAGACATAGCTTTTTATGTAGCTCAGGCTACTCAGCCTGTCTAGGGCTGGAATTAAAGATATGTGCTACCGTGCCTGGCAAAACCTATTGTCATGTGCCTGGAATCTCCGCCTGTTGTCTTTCTACTGCCAGGACAACAAGAACAAATCATGATTCAAGGTATTGTTACCCAAGATGAAACTACTTGCTTTTAAGTTGGGTGCAGTGGTGCATACCTTTAATTCCAGCACTTGGGGGTTGAAGCTGGGGACAAAGACAGGCTGGCTGATCTCTGAGTTTGAGGCTATCCTGGTCTACAAAGGGAATTCCATGACAGTCAGGTCTATACAGAGTAACTCTGTCTCTGCCTCTCCCTACAAATTGCTTTTATTTTTAAGATTTGTTTTATTTTTATTGAGTGTGTATACGTGCATGTGCCTGAGTATATGTACCATGTATATGGAGGCCAGAAGAGAATGCCAGATCCCCTGGAACTGGAATTATAGGTGGTTGTGAACAGCCTGAGATGGGTGCTGGGAACTGAACCTGGGTCCTCTATAAAAACAAGTGCTTTTAACCACTGAGTCATCATCTAGCCCTAGAATCTGGGATAACTCTGGCTAACAAAACTTAAGCCAAAACAAACAACATTGTACTCATAGTGTAGTAATGGCCAACTAGATCAAAAACATTATTCGTAAAAGCCACTTTCAGCCAAGCATGATAGTGCATGCCTTTAATTATTGTGTATGTGGTGGTGGTGGTGAGAGGGTGGGGAAATGGTTAAGGCAGAGGGACCTCTGTGAGTTCAAGGCCAGCCTGGTCTACTTGGTGCATTTCAAGTCAGCCAAGGACACAGTGAGACCCTGTCTCAACTAACCAAACAAAAAAACAAACACTCAGTGTAGCCATTTCTGTCCATGAACACCTATGACCCCAATACTCGGGAAGCAGAGGCAGGAGAACAGCTAATCTGGTTTACATGGCAAAGTTCCTAGCCAGGCAGGGCAATTATAGGGACCCCATTATCCCCACAGAGGTTCCTGTTATTACTTGATAACTGAGGGTCCATTCATATTATATTATATATAACTCAAGAGAACACAGTAAGTTCCATTCACATTGTATTATATAAAACAATTGAGACACAACAATCATAGCCAATCATAAACCAGAAGAAACATTTCATGTCATTAAATCTAGAAACAACAAATAATAGCAAACATGTATACAGAAAAACAAAATATACGAGGCAAACACAATACACACTGGTTTGAAATCCCATTATCAGGGAATTCATTTCGCATCATGTTTTCATTTTAAAACTTTGAACTTTGCTTCCACGCAAGAAAACCATTAAGACTATGAAAGGGTGTGGATGTAGCTTCCTACATGCAGGGAAATAGCATGTAGTTTCCCAATAGAGAAGCCGAGGCCTTGCTCATAGGAAATTAAGATGGGTTTATGTAACTTGATGATAAAATCAAGATGGCTGGTGCTTGCCAAGTTAGCCATCTGTCAAAACCACAGACACTCCATTTTTCAGCAGACTCAGGGGCTCTACAAACACTGGTGACAAGGAAACCAGATGAAAAGTGGTCTATGAAACCAGAACTTTCTGAACTAGTTCAAATTAGGATTTCTTCCATGTTGTACAGTTGGTAACTGCTATGCCCCATTGATAATTGTGTTGATATTCATTTCTTGGAATAGTATCCTAAAATATCATAAGTCAAAAATACTTTTAAGTATTTCAACAATTGTCATTTAACAATTTTATAGTGATGGTGGGCTGGCACAATAGTTTAGAGGGTAAGAGTGTTTGCTGCCAAGTCTGGAGATCTGAGTTCAATTCCCAGGACTGCCTGAAGGAGAAAACAACTTCAATAAGCTATACTCTGACTTCCATATGCCATGTGGCAAGCCTGCATCCCACCCACCATGGAAAGGGCACAGAGTCTGTCTCTTAGAATTCATCAGTCATGGAAACAGTAAAGGCTGGGCCTGGTGGCACAAGTCTATAATCACTTTCACTCAGGAGGCTAAAAAGTAAGACTGTCTCAAAATAGAATTTTTGTTTTTAAATAGAAAAACAGGGTGGGTGTCAAGGTGGAGACTAGGCCTGAAGAGATGGCTCGGTGTTTAAGTGTGTTTACAGAGAATTGGAGTTTAATTTTTATAGCTCATAGTGGATGGCTTACAACCACCTTTAACTCCAGCTCTAGAGGATCTGATGCCACCTTCCAGCCCCACACACTCTCTCTCTAAAAAGGGAAAAAGAGGGATGTGGCTACAACTTAGCAATAGAGTATATGCCTATGACACAAGAGGACTTGGGATCAGGAAAGAGAGGGAAGGGGGCTGATTACATGTGTCTAGTTAGAAGTTGCACTAAATGTTCCAGAGAATGAAGGTAATATGCAGTGTGATCGAAATCAATAAGTGAGGGAAGAGAGTGGTCAGGTAAAGTCAAATAGGTAGGAACCAAGTGGGACCTTGGGAAAAACCCTGGATTTTCAGTGTTATGAAAAATTACTGTAGGGATTTAAAGAGGAAAATAATATGATTGGAAATAAAGATCACTTATCAGAGGCTTGCAGGGGAGGGGAGGTGCAAAGGGCAGGGTGGGAATTAAGGGTGAACGGAGGAAGGGGAAAAGGTGGTCACACAAGGATGGTCACCATGAACACTGGGATCTGAATTGCAGGGATTAATGATATCATCCCATGTTGTGAATAAATGCTAGCTATTATTAACACACCCAGTGGGTTTTCCAAAAGGTATAGCCATCTCCTAAAAGCCTATGGAAGCTTGTTTAGCAAGGCACAAGAGCTAGGAATGGTGACACATTCTTGTAATCTCAGCATTTGGGGCAGGGGAATGAGGCAGAAGGATCATGAGTTCAAGGGCAGCCTGGGTTTTACATACATACTGGTGAATTATCAGGAGCATAAAAAGACAGCATACTTAAAGCAGTATAAACAGTATAATTCTTGGTAACTATTTAATAACTTAGAGTAATATCAACAATACCCCCTGACTGCAAGAGCATATCACAATTTTAGGCATGAACATATAGCTCAAAACAGTAACAAGGATTCTGAATTACAGAAATCATGATACCTGTGGACTTACACCTCAATAATCTCAGTCTGAAAAACCAGTCAAAGACCGGCTCCCTCGTGTTCACCATGAAATATGTATAGACCATTAAAATTTTAGGCATCCTATTAATATAGAAAATATGAGATAATTGTGTTCCATTTGTTATTTATTTATGCTTTAATTCTAAGCTTGTTGAAAATTCCTTTCTTGACAGGTTTTTCTAAAACACGTGCTGAAGGCTGGGAAGTAGCTCAGTGGTAGACTGCTTGTCTATCAAGCACAAAGCCTTGAGCCCAGTCCCTAGCAGAGCATAAATTAAGACACAGCACCATGCGATGGCAGGAATTCCAGCACTCAAAAGTCTAGGGCAGGGGGACCTCCTGGCCATGGTTTTCCTCAACTAGATAGTGAGCTCGAGGCCAGCTGGGCTTCATGAGACTCAATCTTTTCCCATAAAATATCGATCAGGTTAACTGACTGAACAGGCAATGAAATATGCGGTCAGAGAAATCGCATTTGATAAACTCAATTGATCACTGTGCACAAAACTGAATAAACAGAAGCTCATACCTGCTTGGAAAGCACTTTCATGTGCCCTACGCTTCCTCGACAGTACGCTTCAAGGATGACCCCAAACTGGACAGACACGGTAGGAATATGCACTTCTGACCTGCAGAAAGGCAATATTCAGTTGGTTTATTTATCAAACACTTTAGACCATGGGAAGGGAACACTGCCTTCTTCATTCTACCATGAGATACACATCCCAAGCAGGTAGGGAGCTACTCCCAAGCAATCAATAGTAAGATGTCACACCCTGATGTATTAAGGGTTAGGACTTAGATGTTATGAGTGTTTAGTAGTTAATTCTGTAATTCCGAAATTCTGTTAATTCTAAAAACCAACATTTCCATGTTTTACTTGATCTGCCCTTATGAAAGGAAAAAGAAATGTATTTAGAAATTTAGAGAGAATTGGGCAGAAAAAAAAGTCTATTTGGCTGGAGTAAGACCGATGCTGCGATTAGCCCTTAGCCAGTTCTCTCTTCTCTTCCTGTTGTTGCTGAGTGTGCACGACAGGGGTTCAAGACACAGGGACACATGGAGGTCAGAGGACAACCATGATGAAGTCAGTGGGGCATAGCCACAGGGGGCACATGGAGATCTGAGGACAACTGTGATGACATCAGTGGGGCACAGCCACGGGGGCACGCAGAGGTCAGAGGACAACCGTGATGACATCAGTGGGGCACAGCCATGGGGGCACGCAGAGGTCAGAGGACAACCGTGATGACATCAGTGGGGCACAGCCACGGGGGCATGCAGAGGTCAGAGGGCAATTGTGGAGAGTTGGTCTTCCTCCTTTACATGGGTTCTAGGGATTGAACTCAGGCCGCCAAGCTTGCCCAGCAAAAACCAAGTTCATTTTGCTGGCTCTAGTTTTCTCTTCTCACTTAAAGAATGGTATAAAGCTGGGTGGTGGTGCACGCCTTTAATCCCAGCACTAGGGAGGCAGAGGCAGGCAGATCTCTATGAGTTTGAGGCCAGCCTAGTCTATAGAGCAATTTCCAGGACAGCCAGAGTTATACAGAGAAACCCCATCTTAAAAACAAAACAAAACAAAGCAATAACAAAAGAATGCTGAAAATTTATTAAAAAAAAGGAATAATTATTTTGTCATTCTCTGAGGGGTTCAAAATAGTATTGACTTGGATGAGAAGACAAATTATAAATAAGAAAAGAAATCTACCAACAAGGAAGCCACTTCAGTGGAAATACACTAAAATTTATACCAAAGTATTATAGAGCTCATACTTTCTTAGGAAAGCTTAGCCAAAGAGGAAGGCATTTTTTTTTTCTGATAAATTTAAGTTTCAATGGTGAAGTACAAATGAGGAGGATGAGGAGGGGAAAAAAGGAGAATCCACGACTCCCATGGTCAAACAAAGGAGCAACTTTAGCTTTTATTTCTGATTTTACTGCTGCTTGATTAGTGAGACAGGCTCAAGTGCATCTGAAAATGACATAGCCAATATAATAAAGTCACTGACTAGGGATGTAGCTCAATGGTAGAACACTGCCTAACATTTGCCAGACCCTGTGTTCAAGTCCCAGAACTGCAAAGTTAAACAGATACACAAATATGGGCTGGAGAGATGGCTCCGAGGTTAAGCACCTGTAGTGCTCTTGCAGAGGACCCAAGTTCAATCCAAGATGCATAGTGATGGCTAACAAAAGCCTCTAACTCTAGCTTCAGGTGGATCCTAGGCCTCTGGCCCCTATAGCCATCTGTACTCACATGTAAAAAGACATGTAAACAAACACAGTATAAAAATACATAAATAAAATCACCATGTAAAAAGACATGTAAACAAACACAGTGTAAAAATACATAAATAAAATTACTATTGCTTTAGTAAAACTTTGGCTTTACTTAGTAACAGCAGTTATAATAAAACAAATCACAAACTGGAGCTGGAGAAATGACTTGTAGTTAAGAGCACTGGCTGCTCTTCCAGAGGACACAGGGGCATTCCCAGCACTCTACATGGCAGCTCACTATTGCCTATAACTCCATTTCCAGGGTACCCAATGCCTGCTGTGGGATAATGCTTTCGTACACTGTAAAGATTTGTTACTTGTATTGGTTAAACAAAACACTGATTGGCTAGAAGCCAGGCAGGAAGTATAGGTGGGGAGACCAGACTAAGAGAATTCTGGGAAGAGGAAAGGCAGAGATGTAGTTACCACCCAGACACAGAGGAAACAAGATAAGAATGCCTCACTGAGCAAAGGTACCAAGCACGTAGCCAAACATAGATAAGAATTATAAGCTAATTTAAGTTGTAAGAGATAATTAATAATAAGTCTTTGGAGGTTTTGCTTTCGTTTCCATGGGAAATGGGATATTGTGGATTCATTCTGGGTTAAGAAAAATAAGGTTTGATCAAGGAAGATTCCCTAAAAAAAAAACTCTGATAGAAGATGGCCCAGATGATCCAACATTTCAGAGGACCTCTGCTGTAGTTTCCTCTGAGTTCTGCATCCAAAAAAGCTTCAACACTGCTGGCTGAAATGATCAAGCCTCACTGGTACTCCAGTGAGGATTTGACCATAATCCTAAATTTTCTTTGGGTCTCCAGAAGACCATCAGCATCCCCAATCAGTAAGAAGTAGCCTAGAAAACTATGCCTACATCCCCTCACCCCCAAAAAAGGATTATGGATGCTTGTCTTTGTTTAGAGTATCGGCTACAAGTAGTTATGGATAATGGTCAGGGAAAAAGCTACACAAAGGAGATTAGATTCTGGACTTTTATTATGAAAAGAAAAAAAGGAAAATGCTATGGGATAATGCTCTTGTACACTGTAAAGATTAGTCACTCATATTGGTCTAATAAAATGCTGACTGGCCAAAAGCCCAGCAGGAAGTATATGTGGGGTGACCAGACTAGGAGAATTCTGGGAGAGGTAAGGCAGAGTCAGTCGCCAGCCAGACTGAAGCAAGATGAGAATGCCTCACTGAGAAAAGGTACCACACCACATGGCTAAACATTTAAGTGTAAGAGCTAGTTAATAGTAAGCCTGAGTAATAGGCCAAATAGTTTATAATTAACATAAGCTTCTGTGGGTTTTTTTTGGTGGGGAGACTGAAAGGCTGCAGAATCTTCCATCTACAAATGCCCTCTTCTGACCACTACAAGTACCAGTCATACAACTATGTCTATACATGCAGGCAAAGCACCCATACACATAAAATAAAATTTAAAAGTATATGTTATCCACAAATATCTGAAAGGAATAAATAGAACAGCACATAGCTAACATATATTAAAACAATTGGTTCATTTTTAAGAAAGAGCTCATGAAGTTGGAAGGGAAAAGTAACTGAGGGACAGAGGAGGAATGGGGGAGGGATGGAGTGGATTAGATCAAAACACATATGCAAGTATAAGTATTAAATATTTTAAACAGAAAATTAGTTTGCTAGAAAATATTACAATATATCAGTTATTGGTCTTAGTTAAAATCCAGAAAGGATCATGGGATAGTTTCCTGAATGACTTTCCCAAATGACAAAAGTAAAGTCTGGGTATGAAAGAAGAAGACACCAAAGCAGAGCAAAGTTACAGGTGGAGTGGAGACCACAAAGCCTCTGGTGGTCCCACTGAATGCCTTACATCACACTGGATCAGGTATTAAAGCATACCGGGGTCTCAGGCTGAAATATGAAAGACTCACCTAAGATGCCAAAACAGGAACTGCCCAATCCTTCGATTATCAAGTGCTCTTTCTAGCAGGAATCTAGAGAGGGCACAATCAAGAAAAGGCTCGTATTTCAAAACTTGCACCAACTGTAGAAGATACTGAGAGAGCTCTTCATCACTGAAAGAAACAAAGGGGATAGAAACTCAGCCGCCGGTGACAGAAAAAGACCCTACCAAACCCATATGCTAACTGGTAACAACACTTGGGGCTTCGGGGCCAGGCTAGTCCCTATGTTTACACTCGCTGTACCACACTGGATGCTGACCAAAAGATGCAGATTTCAGATGAGGGAGGGGGTGACCAGCATCAAAGAACAGATGCACGGAATATGTACATATACATACATATATATGTACAGCAGCTATGGAGCCAGTTCTGGAACTCACTCTGTAGACCAGGCTGGCCTCGAACTCACAGAGATCTGCCTATCTCTGCCTTCCGAGTGCTGGGATTAAAGATGTGGGCATCACCGTCTGGCACATGGAACATTCTTATCAAACCTCATAAGTTGTTACAACTGATGATTTACAAGTATCGCCAGCCAGGAGTAACACCCCTGCCCTCAAATGGCTACTTGAACATAATTCTTTATTTCTATTGTACGTGACACGTGTATGTGTAGTGTGTGTGCCAGCGTTCATGTGGGAGTCAGAGGACAACATGGTGGAACAAATTCTCTCGTTCTCCTTCTACGTGGTTATTCAGGACATCAGGCTTCTATCAGTTTCACTTCCTGAACTATTAACCCACAGGTCCCTGAGAACAACTCTGATCTCCCTAACACATTTTGTATTTAGTCAAACAATTATTTTTAAAATGAAAGCCTTAATGATTTATTTTTTCTTTGCTATCATGTGGTTTTAAGTAATTCATTCCTCTATATCAGTAAACTAAAACCTTAATACCAAACAGACTGAAGGACAAGGAAATGAATGCACCTTTAGGCAAGGATTATAATGACTGCACTCATAACATTAAAGGACTGAATATACTCTGGTCAGTGGCCTCTGCCATCACAGGCAAGCCCAGCCCTTCTGGAGGTCAGAATACCCAGCCCTCTCACTGTGCTTCCCAACAACTAGCTACAAAAATGGGTAGCTGAGATGAAACTGGGGCCAAACCACAGCATTAAATGAGAAACAGAACTCAGAGCACTAGCATTCACTAGAGGGAGAGGTCAGAATTGGCCACATGGGGCAACATAATTATTTCAGTATCTCCCTCCAAAACTGAACACTTAACCTGGAGCACAAAGTGTTTTCGTCAGGCCTCCAGTGCAAACACAGGGAGACAAAGCAACTGGGACTTCAGTTTTAAAACTTCCTAAACATCAACCTTAATTGATCAATTAATTAATCATGATGATCCATGTCCAGTCATAAAAACCAATAGCTAGTATTAAAAACAGAAGTATAAGCCAGGTGGTGGTCATGCATGCCATTAATTTCAGCAGTCAGGAGGCAGGGACGGGCAGAACTGAGTTCGAGGCCAGTCTGGGCTACAGAGAGAGTTCTGGGACAGCCAGGGCTACACAGCGTCTCAGAAATCCCCATAATAAACTATAAAGAAAGAAAAAGAAGAAGAAAAAACCCCACAAACATTAGCATAAAGATGGAAGGCTGCTTCCCTTATATACCTGGTTTTGCTTCTCAGACCACTTTAGAGAGTTTACATAGGTCCTTCTGCCCACCAAACTATTTAAACAGATCAAAGCGAGGAGGAACCACTGACAGGACTGGGGACAGGGGGATCAGTCTGAGATTGAGAACTCTAGCCTGGGCTACAGTGAGTTCAAGGGCAGCCAGTGTCATCCTTTCTGAAAATAAACAAATACTGCTCTAATGCAAAACACTAACCCTTTTTATATGGCGTGAGTAGTACACTACTGTGAAGGAAAGAGGCAACACTGTTATGGCTGCTCACTATGGAAAAGCTGGCCTCTGGGGTTGGCCCGGGGCAGATATTAGTAAACTAAGGAAGGTTTCAGAACTCTCTTCTCTAGTAAATGGGAAGCAAGGCTTACTGTACCTAAAATGTTTGTGCAGGGCCAGCAGAGGGCACTACGGTAAGAGCTCATATGACCTGGCTACCATAGCTCAAACACGCTTCCTTTGGCCTTTACCTCTCCTGTGCAACATTCAAAGAGCCACCCTCTTTCTTACCCACCCAGGTAATTCCGTGCCCCAGGATGGTCCCATAAGGAGATACCTCATCTGTCGCAGGCAGCCCACAGCATATTCCCGGACGTACTGATCTGGATAGTTGAAATCCAGGAGCTCCAGTGCTTCCCTGGGGGGCAGTTTGGGCCAAATCTGCAGGAGTGCCTGAAGCTGTTTAAAGTTAAAACTGGGTCAGAAGTTTGACGGACAAAAGTACTGTATCTTCCTGGCATACGGGAGACAGTGAGTCAAAAGAAGGAAAACTTAACTACTGATGCCTCAAACGTTGTGGCAGAGGCAGACTAACAAAGTTGGTTTTGTTTCTGAAACATTCTATATACATATGTTTAAAAGGTTCCTATGTGCTTAATGAACAGAGTAAGACACTTCGGATGTAGATTCTACAACCATTAGCCATGACATAATTTAAGGACAAAGAAGAAGACAGAAACAATCAGGAAGCCTGTAAAGGTAAAGCTCACGTATAAACCTAAGCCAGGGCTCAATCTAGCTGAGATTTAGACTAAGGAGGAAGTTAACAGCTAAAATAAAATTACAAATGTTACTTTTAATCAATTTCCTTCCCTTCCCTTCCTTCCTTCCTTCCTTCCTTCCTTCCTTCCTTCCTTCCTTCCTTCCTTCCTTCCTTTCCTTCCTTTCCTTCCTTCCTTCCTTGTTTGATTGTTTGAGGCAGGGTTTCAGGTTAGTAGACCCTGGCTGTCCCGGAATTTCCCCTGTACACCAGACTAGCCTAGAACTCAGAGACAGTCTATCTCTGACTCCCAAGTGCTGGAATTAAAGGCATACACATACACTATCAAGCCCTGCAAGTTTTAAAAGAATTTTTAAAGAAACCTATTACTTAGCTGGGAGATGGTGGTGCACGCCTTTAATCCCAGCACTTAGGAGGCAGAGGCAGGTGGATCTCTGTGAGTTCGAGACCAGCCTGGTCTACAAGAGCTAGTTCCAGGACAGGCTCCAAAACCACAGAGAAATCCTGTCTCGAAAAACCAAAAAAAAAGAAACCTATTACTTTACAGAATCTTTTATTAATCAGAACACATTTGAGCTCTTCAAATCAGAATAAATATAAGTAATTCATGAGAATTACATAATGGCTACTTTCTTTTTAATGGATAATAAATCTTATTCACAAATGCTAACTGGACATCAGACAACCAAGACTCCTAGGCAAGAGCTGGACCTACACGTGGAAGATGTAATTGTGGCTACAGCTGGGTCTTCTGGAGAGGACTCTGAGCTGCCTCTGCCATCTCTCTGTGGAATGCAGAGCCTTCCTCCAGTGTGTATGATACATTTACAGGGCACAGTCTCATGGGGACAGACATCTGGGAAGAAAGCTGATTCAGAGGGAGAGTAGGGGAAAAGAGTTTGATTTCCGGCCCTTGCAAAGCTCAGCGCTTAGCAAGTCTTTCTCTTTGGTATTCGCTATCTCTCGCTGGGTGTTCTTGAGTATCCTGCAGCACTGACAGCAATTTACTGGGTAAGATCAGTACTAGAGAGCTCTGTCTCTTAAACTGCAGTGGTGAAAGGATGCCCTTGAGATGGCTGCTTATCTCAAAAGCAACTCAGCCAGGCTGGTGGTGCATGGCCTTACCCAACACTCGGAGGCACAGACAGGTGGGATCAATGAGTTTGAGGCCAGGGTGTGGACGTTCTAGGCCAGCCAGGGCTACCTAGTAAGACAATAAAACCACTTGAGGTCCTGGTAGAAGGTACCCAGGGCTGACTACACCCCCTTTGGTAAATGGCTCTTAAACTACTATTGTAATTGTTATTAATATTGGGCATGGTCATCCCACCAGATTCCAGGACCCCTGAAGTCTTCAAAGTTTCTGGATGGTACATAGAATAAGTAAGCATTTAAAACCTCAAAAATAGCTCCTGCAGGGACTCACCCAACAAACTCGGCATTATGGTGCACATTTACAATCCCAGCACTTAAGGGCTGAGACAGGAGGATTGAAAGTTTGAGAGCGGCCACAGTAACAAAATGAGAATCTATCTTTAAAAAGCTGGGAGGCAGTGGTGCATGCCTTTAACTCCAGCACTCAAGAGCCATAGGAACGTAGACTCAGAGTTTGAGGTCAGCCTGGTGACAGAGTGAGTTCCAGGATAGCCAGGGCTACACACAAAAACCTGTCTCAAAAAAGCAAAGCAAAACAAACAAACAAACAAAAAACACAAACAAACCAAAAAACAAATGAAGCAAAACAAAAAGTAAAGAAAATAGAAAATTTATCCAACAAATGGAAATCTCCTGTGGAAAGACACTCCATACAAAATCAACGAGTATATGAATTTACACACAAACACAGAGAGCTGAAGGGTTTTTTGTTTTTTTTTTTTTTTTTGTTCTATTTTGGAAGGTAAGTGGGGGGAGCATGGAGAGGAAGTGATGCGGAGGGAAAAAAAGTGGAGGGAGGGAGGGAAGGATTTTCTGTTACCTGAGCAACATCTTCAAGTTTATTCCACTTGATTGACAGGAGTAGTTTTGGCAGTGACTGTGGGAAATTTTCTCGGCAATCTTGCCGTAGAGTCCAAATAAGATCCATTTCGTTCTCACATAGCTGAGAAAGGGGGTCCCTGTCCAAGATTTCTTTCAGTACAGCAAGGAATTTTTTTCCGCCACGACTCTTAAGAAAAATAGTCATTATTTAAGTATGCAAACCACAGGCAACCATTCAGCAAATTTATATGCAATGAGTTTATAATTTTGAGCTTTACCAACTGAAACAAAAACTGAAATTCTGTACAGAGATTAAAGTGGATCCTTTAAAAAAGTTTGCATTGCTCAATATTAACTTTATGAGCCACATTATAAAAAAGGTTCTCCTTTTTTGTTTTTAAAACCAAGAGCAAACACTAGATGGCACTATTGCTTTTAGGTTAAATTCATCTTACTTAATATAGCTTATCGTATAAATTTACTATTATTTGAGTGAAATTTCTTCTTTAAGCCCTCCTCCCCTGTGCATGAGCGCACACACACTCAGGGGCCACAGTATGGGTCCTGGGGATCTAACTTAGATTGTTAGACTTTTAACCACTGAGACATTTCACCATTTGTGATTTCTACCAGCCCTTTTCCCTAACCTACCCCAAACATAAGGAGTGAAATAAAAGTACTAAATAGAGAACTTCTTGCTTGTGCCTTGGCTTAGACGCATAAAAATTACTATATAGCAGGAACCCTGTGATCATAAAACAAAACAACAGAGAAAACTCTCTGTGTCTTAGAATGCCAACTCAGTGCTAGAGCCCTGGCCCAGTGTGCACAGACCTCTGATCCGACACAACAAAAATGAAGTTGAATTTCACAGTGATGGTGTAAACTCAGCATTGAGGAGGTCTTGGCAGAAGGATTCAAAGTGCAAGTCAACATAGGCTGATCCTGATCAGACAGCAACAACAACAAACACCTGCCACACCTGGATTGCACAGCTGCAATCCCAGCACTTAGGAGGCAGAGGCAGGAGATTCAAGGCATCTTCAGCTACACACTGAGTCTGAGGCCGACGTGTCTAAAATTGGGAATGGAGTGTCAATATGAATCTCACAGGAAACCCTTCAGTGAAAGAAGGAAGGTATGAGGAGGGGACAGTACAGCATGCACTGTGGGCCACTAACCCTG
Organism: Microtus ochrogaster; assembly: GCF_000317375.1. Taxonomy (NCBI): domain Eukaryota; kingdom Metazoa; phylum Chordata; class Mammalia; order Rodentia; family Cricetidae; genus Microtus; species Microtus ochrogaster. Next base: position 5,271,371 of record NW_004949122.1, on the reverse strand, counting down.
AACTTGTACAGAATAGGGTTTACCATTCACATGCAAGTCAGCAAAAACTGAGCTACATTTTGCCGGCACTGTGGAGTTATGTCCCCATACATTCATCACAGTGGATGAGGCCAGTCCCTCACACTGCACACAGTCTGTAGAAAGGACCAGTGAAGCTTGATACTTACTGACATGTTAGCACTGTCGCCGCTGGCAATCTCAGCTGCCTTCTCAATGATCTGTTTTAAAATAACAATAATAAAAGTGAAATTTTGGCTCTGATATTTGTAAAAATTTTCAATATTAATAACTATTCTGCATGTGGATTACTAGAGACTGCACACACTTGGCACTTCTAGCCTCTATAAATTGGAACAAATTTTAAAAATAAGACAACAGAAACCCAGTGTTTCCCAAAGTGCTTCAAACCCTTGATAATGAGAAAGAACGGTGTCACTGAAGAGACTCTGGCCCTCTCAGACTGTAAACAAGAGTTACTAAGGTAGCAGCTGCAGAGATGGCTCAGTGGCTAAGAGTACTTGTTATTAACTTGGATTTGGTTTCCAGCACATGGTGGCTCACAGTCATCTGTAACCACAGTTTCTCTTTTGGCTTCCCTGGGAACTGCAGGCCTACGGTACACAAAAATATGTGTGTAGGCAAACACTCTACACATAAAATAAAAACAATCTAAACAATTTTTAAAACAATTACTAAGGTAGAATAGGTAATCCTTATCATTATATTTGGTTTTTCAAAATCAATAGCTATCAAGGGGTGAGGTGTATGTAGGTCAAGAGTCATGTGTAAGGTCCCAAACAACAGCAAAAGTCTCACAATCCACTGAGGAGTGGTGGTGCATGCCTCTGCTCTGCATCAGATGCTGAGGCAGGGGGATAGCAAGTCTGAGCCCGGTCCAGGATGCACAGTAGGGATGTGCTGGGATGAAAAGGGGATGGAAATAAACAAAACACAGGCACTAAAGAGAAAGGCTAGGCTTGCGTGGTAGAGCGTTTCCTAACGTCTGGGTTTGGTCCCCAGCACTGCCATTGCAAATAATGCAGCACTAAAGGACAGACAGCCTACAGACCGCAAGCCCAGAGGACCCTAAGAGAAACAGACATGGATCTGCTTAAGAAGGAGAAAAAGACAAGATCACCTGACTAAATTGGGAATGTGGAGGGCAGCCGGGAGGGTGGAAGGGGAGAGGAGAGGAAGGAAGAGGAGAGGAAAAAATGAATAGCTCAATAAAAACAATAAAAAATATTGTAGTAGTAATGACATAGTAGAAATCGAGAAGTATTTCTCAGTTCCCTCAGTTTATACAGAGGGTGCATATTCTCGAAAAGATTGGAACTGACTGACTCCAGGAAAGGAGGAGAGAGAATCAGAAAGAAGTTCCATGTTGTTATTGAGCTCTACGGTCCTAAGTAGGTGACCTATGATATCATGTGTTAAATGTGACTTGCCTGTCTGTTCCAAATGGTGCTTTCTAAGATCAGGTAAGAGTACAGTCACTAAAATTAAGCAAGAGCCGGGCGATGGTGGCACACGCCTTTAATCCCAGCACTCGGGAGGCAGAGGCAGGCGGATCTCTGTGAGTTCGAGACCAGCCTGGTCTACAGAGCGAGTTCCAGGACAGGCTCCAAAGCCACAGAGAAACCCTGTCTCGAAAAACCAAAAAAAAAAATAAATAAATAAATAAAAATAAAAAAAATAAAATTAAGCAAGAGTCATAAACTTGTACAAGAGACAGGTGATGCCAGTGGCAGACTAAGTAACAACACAGCGCAGGGAGATTTGTCTTTTACATCCATTAACTATTTAGTGAGCATCATAAACAATTCACTGAGCTGGAGAGATGGCTCAGTGGTTAAGAACATTGCCTGCTCTTCCAAAGGTCCTGAGTTCAATTCCCGGCAACCACATGGTGGCTCACAAACCATCTGTAATGAGGTCTGGTGCCCACTTCTGGCGTGCAGACATACACACAGACAGAATATTGTATATAATAAATAAATAAATAAACAATTCACTGAGGCAGAAGGGCAGATCAAGGTCTGCGAGGCAACTTTGCAAGACCTTGGTACAAAAGAAATTTTAAATGGAGGCCAGGCAGAAATACCTGGAGAGGCCCGGACTCTGCAGTGCAGGACTTGCCCAGCACGCAGGAGGCCCAAGGATCTACCCCTTATCCTAGGGAAAAAGAAACAAAAAACCAAAACAAAACCTCTCCATGTACTTAGCAGGCTGAGGCATGGGAACTGAGATGATTACTTAAGAATGAAAGTAGCAATAGTGAAATTACTCATTTAAAGAAATTTGACTTCTCTAAAATTAGATAAATGCAAAAATATTTGCATAGCATGCTAGACTTGAAAAATGCCTTAAGAAGCATCTAAGTTGATGCCCAATAGACTGCAACAGGTCAATGAACATACACCGTAACCGGTAACAGTCACCAGATGAGATTATGGAATACAGCACACGGAGCAGTGACTTATGGACCACGACTTCCTATCTAAGGAAATCTACAGATACCACAGAAATGTAAGATGAATCAAAATGTAGTTTTTCCCCTACTCAGTATGTATTAAAATGAAAAGTTCTTAACATACTCAGCGGTTGTTTTAAGAAGCACAACTTTTAATTTCGCTTTAAATTACCAATCAGAACAGTATTTTAATCTTACTTTTAAATTCATTTACTTTACAATGCTGGCCCTTGAACCTGGGACTCTCTGCACATGCTTGCAAGCAACTCTACCACTGAGCTGTGTCCACGGCTTTTTTTTTTTTGCTCATGTTTTAGAGAAAAAGTCACTTTATATGTAACCCAGGTTGATTTGCAATCCCCCCTGCCTCAGTGTTACCACTGCTGGATTATAGGCATTAGGCACCATGCTGGGCAGAAAAACCAAAGACCTTGTAATGATAATCTGGCTCTTGGGTAGATACAATTCACTTAAAGTACAAATGAAGAAAGCAACATTGAATTACATTAACTAAATTTGCATAATACTCTAAAATCCATCTCTGGGATTGAGTATATAGCTCGAAGTATATAGTCTGAGTTAAGCCTAGCATGTGTGAGGCGCTAAGGTCCAGTATCATCAGTACCTCCCCAACAGTTCCAACACATACAGGTCTCCATACACTTCTGGTAGTGCTCTGTATTAAAACAGAGTTTGTGAGTGGATTTCTGTAGATTCTATTTAGTACTTTAAATGTAGCTTTTCCTCATTTGGATCAAGAAATTTCTGGTGTATGTTTTGGAGATTTGCCAAAGATTTCTATATTAAAATCAATACTAATCATACTTAAAAGAGTAATTTCAAACCTGATAATCAAAACATATTAGAGGGGGTTGGAGAAGTGGCTCAGTGGTTAGGAGCATTTGTTGCTCTTCCAGAGGACCCAAGTTCAGTTCCCAGCACCCATATGGTGGCTCACAACAGTCTGTATGCCAGTTTCAGGGGATCTGATGTCCTCTTCTGACTTCCTTGAGCATCCAACACACACAAAATGTACATTCATATGTAAAAGCAAAATACTCATACACATAAAATAAAAAGCGAGTAAAATCAAAAGAACATTACAGAGGGCTGGGGGTGCTACTCAGTGGTTAAGGACTTGCCTCAAAGACCTGGGTTCAACTTCTAGTAAGGAGTGGGAGAGAGAAAGTGCAGGAGAGCTCAGTTTTGTTTTGTTTTTTATGTTTCAGTTCTGTTTTCAGCCACCAATAAACAGTCTCATTTCAGAAACAGTATACTAAGGGCATAATTTGAAATAGAAACCCTTCTACAGAGTCTCCTAAAGTCATCCCCAGGCATGGCACCTTATACCTGTAGTCCTGACTCTTTGAAGGTGGAGACAAGAGGACTGTGGTGAATTCATGGCCAAGCGTGGACTACACAGTGAGTTCCATCTCATGCTGGTTAGACACTGTTCTCAAAGTCCTGATGACATTAACATTCAGCATGAACCATCTTTCTTTCATTGTATCTTGTCTCTCTGAATCAATATGCCAGGTGTGTTTCACAGAACATATTACATAGAGTTCTATGTGAATACACCTAAGAGGCTCTTTAAATCAGAAAAGAACTCAGAACAATTCAACCCCTCTTTATAAACACAGCCCCTGAACTCCAGAGACACCGTGTTTCACTTGGTCAGAGATAAGCCAGAACCAACTGCTGTACTGCACAGCCTTCAACTGGATCAGTGTCAACGTATGGAGAGTTTTGAAAAAACTGGACACACTGAGGTTGGACCGAACATTTATATCCAGGAATAATCAATTCCTTCATCCATGGTGGACTTTCAGTTAGCTTACCTTATCGAAGGGAGGGTAATAATAAGGCTGCTTTTTATTATCTGGGAACTTAATATGCAAGGCAGTTGCATTTTCAGCATATGGGTTCGTCTGCACTGTGCCCATGGGATTTAGCATCTCTTCCAGCTCATCTAAAACATGCAAATAATTTGAATTTGTAAGAAAAAATTTTTGAAACTTTAAAAAACAAAAGTCTGGTCGGGTGGTGGAGGCATACACCTTTAATCCCAACATTCGAGAGACAGAGGTAGGTGAATCTGTCAGGTCGAGGCCAGCCTGATCTACTGAGTGAGTTCCAAAACAGTCAGGGCTACACAAAAAAAACCTGTCTCGAAAAAAAAAAAAAAAACAAAATAATAAAATTTAAAAAAATACAGTTATTAAACAAACAAAAAACAATAATGAAAGTCTAGAACTGATTTTCTTTCACGAAAATGTCCTAAAAGTTGTATCACCTAAGAAAGGTGAGCAAATTGAATCAGGAGGCCTTTAGGTATATTTGAAGGACTTCATTTACCTTGGCCATCAAGCTAAATTTACCTGGGAAACACATCCTTTCACTGTTTGCTAACTGTGCAGGGTGCTCATTCACCAGGACAACTCTGAGCAATTAAGCTGTTAGAGAAGACACTGTTACCTTGGAGGTATCCATAAACACAGACAAAAATAAATTGTTTAAAATAAGAATGCATTGAAATAAAAAAATACACACTCATGAACTTGTCTGTAGCAAAATATTCATTGTATGTCAGTTAGAATAAATAACAGATGGAAATGGGTGTGCCTTTAAAACAAGGATTCAGAAGGCAGATGGATCTCTGTGAGTTCAAGCCCAGCCTGGTCTACAGAGTGAGTTTCAGGTCAGTCACAAAGAGACACTGTCTCAAATACAAAACAAAACAACAAAAAAGAATAACAAAGACAATTTCTTTACTGAAATACAACAACAGCAGTGAATCAAAGAAACCCTGAGTCATGCACAGTGAAGCACTAGCTGCTCTCCAGCACTGGGAATGCACACCTTACCAGGAAAGGATGACCAGCTGTGCAGTATGACGTCTCCAGATCTCAGCTGTCCTTTGAAGTCAAAAACCATCGTATTTACCCACGCTACAGGATAATGCTGTTGAAAAAAAAGTATCATCACATAAATAAACCAGAATGGACTTCAAGGTGTGACGATGCTCATGAAATTTCTGAAGTTCTAGGTAATTTCCAATTCATGCAAAATGATAAGAAGATATAGATGAGCACAATTTCAATTATCTTTACAACTATTAGGAAAAATTCTACAGGCCAATTAATATACCACAACAAAACAATATGCCCACAAAACAAAATTTTGTTTCAAATTTTGAAAGTGAAAAAGAGTTTTTAGATGATGAATACAGTGTGGGTGTACAGCAGGTCTTAGCATGGGAGAAAGCTGTGCCTCTGGGAGAGTGCAGGAATTACTTACACTGTTAAAAGGGAGGCTGCTGTCAGACTCACACCTGCAATCCCAGCTCAGAAGGCTGAGGAAGGAGGACTCCTGTTAGCGTGGGGCGACCCTGGGCTACAAAGCAAGCTACAGACCAGTTTGGTTTACAGAATGAGAAACTGCTTTTTTGTTGTTGTTGCTGTTTGCCTTTAGACCCAGCAAAGCTACCTAAAGACCCTGTCTGAAGAACAACAAAGGTGGCAGTACACGGTCAGAACTTTCATGAGGCCAGCCTAGTTTAGTGGTGTGTGTGTACATCTATCTCTTTTCAAACCTTGGAGAAGAATTCTATTATCAAGATAGGAAAGCCCACATAGGAACTAGCCCCTCTATGACATTTGAGATATTAAAATTTATTTTCAGAAGAATGTATCATAATAAGCAGAGGGAGTGCTTATATTCCCATCTGTAGTGTTCTGTTATACACCAGGCTGGTCTTACATGCTGTGCAAGCAAAAGTTCAAGGTTATTCTCAACTAGTAGTCTAGTAGACTACCCAGAGATCCGGACAGTTTCAGGCTTGTCTGGGCTGTGAGAAACCCTATCTAGAGAGAGCAAGACAGGAGAGACTTTAGTGGGGGTGGGAAACCACATTTGACTAATAACATGATATAGAAAGGTTAGGACTATGGGTCAGTGGTAAGCTCGAGCACACAGAAGGCCCTGGTTCAATCATCAGAGCTGGAAAGTTGCTGGTTCTGAGACTACTCAGGTGCACACACTTTTACTCAATAGGCAGAGGCAAGGGGGTTGAGAGTTCAAGGACAATCTAGGTTGACACAGTGAATTTCAGAGCAGTCACAACTATACAAAAGACCCCATCTTTAAAATATTTATGTGCATGCCTCTGAATGTATGTGTGTGCACAAGTAGAGATACAGAAGATGACCATTTGACATCAGGGCTAACATCCTTTAGCTAGGATTTCAAAATTCAAGAGATTCTGAAAGTTAAATGTGTTTATACTAAAGTGATAACAAATCAGAAGCAGAGATTGCCTAACACTAGCAAAAAGGCTTGATTTTTCACACGGAGCACAAATATTCTTATTTCATTCCAAAACTGATGTCCAATCAGGCATTTGTGTCTTTTTTTTTTTTTTTTTTTTTTTTTTTTT
>NW_004949122.1:5262024-5264349 GCF_000317375.1 Microtus ochrogaster | reverse complement strand
TGCCTCCCAAGTGCTGGGATTAAAGGCGTGCGCCACCACCGCCCGGCTTTGGCATTTGTGTCTTAAAGTCACATCAAGTGTGCTGAGTGAGGTGCAATCTATGATTTTTTTCAAAAATAAAAAAGAACCTCAATTTTCAAATATACATGCTTGAAATTTTAGTTTAGGTACTGCGGACTAGCTGTTTTTAAATGTTGCCACTTTCCAGGTTCAGTGGCTCCTACCTGATAGTCCTATCGTGCAGAGGCTGAGGCAGGAGTGTCACACTGAGTTCAGGGCAGGGTGAGCTACAGGGTGAGTGCTGGGCCCCCTAGATTTTCTGCTTCTAATATAGGACAACTTTATCATGAAATTGCCTCAAATTTGAGAAAAGACACGAAGACAGAACTTTATCATCTTCTTAAAATTAGTTCTTAGGGTTCAAGTCACATGAAATAATTTAACTCCTTTTAATCATTTCAGAGCCTTAAAATATCCTATTATATAAACAATTTTCTGAAATTATATCATTACCATTTTCCCAGCTTTCCTGATGGTCTGATATTTAGAGGGATTAATAGTTTTTGTTGATTTCTTCGTTTTTACTTTATCCAAAACAGCATAAACAGCAAAACATAATCGAGCCATTCTTGGTAAGTCACAAATATTAATATCAAATTCCAGTGGTTCATTCCAAATATGGTCGTTTTTTCCTGATATCTCCGAGCTTACAACAGTTTTACACAGGAGCTCAGTTCCATGAAAAAGACCAGCTCTGACATGAACCTGTGACGGGAGACAAAAACAGTCAGGAGCGTTGCACAACCAAAGAGCCCCTCTCAAGGACAACAAGACCTGAAAAGCAGAGCAGCAACATTAGACACCTGTATACAGATGTCGGCGAGACTACAGACACGGTGGTGAGTTAATCCAGTGTTCCGTTACTAAATAGAGTAGCTACAACACCAAATACTGGTCAAAACACCAGTGGTGTCCATGGAGGAATGGGGCTAGAGAAACTAAGACAGTAAGAATGATATTTTACATATAGAGGAGGCAGAAGCAAGAAGAAAAGAATTTCAAGGTCAGCCTCAGCTACATAGTAAGTTTTGAGACCAGCGTGGACTACATGAGACCCTATCTCAGAAAAAAATAAACAAATGTAAAAATTATATGAATTTGTCAATAGACAGTTACAGACAGTCTAATCACCCCACACATCCCTGGCCTTTCTGAAGATTCACATGCAGGACATGCAGTTATGCTAGGATGTAGCTTAGGTGGCAGAGCATTTGCCTAGATACACAAAGCCTCTGTTCCCAGCACTGCACATAAATTAATCTTCTCTAATTATCCTTCATTCCTGTACATTTAGTTGTACCTTGACAAGGCATATAGGAAATGCCATGGAAAATAAAGTGAAATAAAAAAATGAAAATGAATTAACTTCAGTCACTTGTAGATGTGTGTGCGTGTATATGCTCACATGTGTGCAAACAGAGGAAGAGGGCTGCATTGCATATCTTCCTCTTTCCCTTTCTGTTGGACTTTTAAAGGCAGGTTCTCTCAGAGAAGCTGGACCTTATTAATTCAGCACGGCTGGCTGGCCAGTGAGCTCCAGGGATCCACCTCAGAAGACTGGACTCTCCTTTGAGGAGCCTGTATTCAGTATTTGGGCACCTGCCTTTCTTCTGAGCACCTCTTCCTCCAAACCCTCATGCTAAAGCCCAGATCTTTAATAAAACATCCAACGTAGCTGGGCAGTGGTGGCACACACCTTTAATCCCAGCTCTTGGGAGGCAGAGGAAGGTGGATCTGAGTTTGAGGCCAGCCTGATCTACAGAGCAAGTTCCAGGACAGCCAGGGCTAAAGAGAGAAACCCTATTTCAAATAAACCAAAAGCAAACCAAAACAAAATCTACTATAAAAAAAAAAGTGAGCAAGAGTAGAAATAAAAACTTGAGATGCACTTGGATGTGGAGGCAGGAAGAGAGAGAGAGAGCTCAAAGCCAGCCTGTGCTACATGAGACCCTATCTCCACACTGCCCAATAGTTAGGATTCTCCTATCATTCAGGAAATGACGTGGGCTTTCGAAGCTGTGCCAGAGACCAAATGTTAATTTGTCACATCACAATCTGTCAAGAGGCTGCCTTGTTCTGACTTAGAAGAGGAAAACTATCCAGGCATGTGACGATGTTGGCAATGGCTGTATTAAATGTGCAAAGTCACCATGCATGGTATTTAGTGTCCCGGACACTAAAGGAGGGAGATAAAAAGATAGAGCTTTAGGCCGGGCGGTGGTGGTGCACGCCTTTAATCCCAGCACTCGGGAGGCAGAGGCAGGC
>NW_004949122.1:5256939-5261924 GCF_000317375.1 Microtus ochrogaster | reverse complement strand
TTAATCCCAGCACTCGGGAGGCAGAGGCAGGCGGATCTCTGTGAGTTCGAGACCAGCCTGGTCTACAGAGCTAGTGCCAGGACAGGCTCCAAAAAAGCCACAGAGAAACCCTGTCTCGAAAAACCAAAAAAAAAAAAAAAGATAGAGCTTTGATGTTTTCTACTTACATATATTTCAAAATATTAGGGGTGCTGAAAAACACATGAAAATCACATCACAAAAGCTAGGAGGCTGCGATGAATGACTAATATATGTAATGCAGAGGATGCCTGTATCATGTCTGGGTACAGGCAGTTTCTTGACTCCGCATGCTTATATCCTTTGCCAATATGAAAAGGCTTCCTGTATTACTTTTTTGGATTTTTTTTTCTGAGCTGTAACCTTTTCTTCTCCTTCTGAAATCCAGAGAACAAGGCTGCTAGACCTTCTGGGATTGCCTCACAACCCTTGAAACACATACTATTCTGCCCAACATTCTGTTTTACTCTGTGGTACAAAATCTATTGATTAATCTTTAAGTTCATTAACATTTTCCTTAATACCATTTTGCAACAGCATTTTCTTAGTTCATATAAAATCTAATATACTGCACTCTTTAGGTTTGGTTTTGGGGTTTTGAGACAGAGCTTCCTATATCCCGGGCTGGTCTATAATTCAACTTACTATGTAGTAGAAGATGACCCGATTTTCCTGCCTCTACCTGCAAAGTATTAGGATTATCGACAAGAGCCACCATGCCTCACTTAGCTTCTATTTCTTGATTCAGATTTTTGTTTATTTTGGAGACAGGTCAGACTATATAGGCCAGGCTGGTCTGGAATATCCTCCTGCCTCTGCTTCCCGAGTAATGAGATCACAAAAGTGTGTCATCATACAACTCTAGCTTGTTTCTTCTTTTACATATTCTGTTTAGAATCTCTGTTTGCCCTTGGTTGCAGGGGCTTATTTATAACAACTTTCTAATGTCTCTTTGATACTTGAATCACCTTAGCATTGCATCTGATGACTGTCACTGTCCATACAATTTGGAATTTTCTTGGGTCTTTCCATTCCAGGTGCAGGAATGAAATGTTGGATTGTGTGCACAGTCAAGGCAGAGCCCTGCCCTTTTATCTGAAGCATTGCAAAGAGCCATCGCTGTCAGATACAGTTCCAATGCTCACCAGGCCTTCAGTGCTTCTGTAGGGCTACTTCACTCATGTGCGTGCATACACACACACACACACACACACACGAGCCAGTCTGAGACTGAAGACCCAGACCCTTATATGCACAGCCAAGGAATAAGCTGAACAATATATGAAACTTAACCATGCTTTTCAAGCTTCTCTCTCCCTGCAATCTTCCATGTACTTTCCTTTTTGTAACCTGAGTATCTTCTTTATACAACCAGAAGGTTGGAGTTTTATTCATGTGTATTTCCTGCAAGCCATGCTAAGCATTTTCTGTTCAAAAGAAATAGGGAGAAAAGCCCCTGCTGGTGTACCATATTCTTCAGATTACAGCACCTCTAATGGAGAAGAAACTTCAGCTCTTGAGATTTAGGATTCTACCCATCCCTGAAGCTGTCTATGCTACTGCTGCCTATGCTACCACAGCACAGGAGCTGGCCAGAGCTCAGTGGGTAAAAGTGCTTCCCATACAAGCCTGCCAGCCTGAGGTCAGTCCTCAGAACCCACAGAGGAAGGAGAAAATCTACCTAATTTTCAGTTATCCTGAACGCCACACAATTGTACATGCCTGCACTTGAATGCATACAACAGATTTTAAAAAATTAATTTAATAGAAAAGAAAAAAAAAGGAGAGTGAAACAAGGGTAAGATCTTTGCTGCCGCTGGGCGATGGTGGCGCACGCCTTTAATCCCAGCACTCGGGAGGCAGAGGCAGGCGGATCTCTGTGAGTTTGAGACCAGCCTGGTCTACAGAGCTAGTTCCAGGACAGGCTCCAAAGCCACAGAGAAACCTTGTCTCGAAAAACAAAACAAAACAAACAAAAAGATCTCTGCTGCCTCTGAAGTCAGAAGATGCTTGCCCACTAGGGCAGCTCCTGGCTCTGACTGCCTAAAATGACCTTCTACACTGTGAGCAACAGTCAGCTGAGGCATCTGCTGAACAGTAAGACATACATGCGTGTGGCAGCACATGCCTACATAAAAGATGCACATGCATGTGGCAGCACATGCCTATAACCCCAGCACTTCGGAAATACGCGAATCAAGAGTCTGTCATCCTTAGCTACACATTGGGTCTGCGACCAGTATGGACCACATGAAACACTGTCACAAAAACCAAACAAAACTATGTACACACAAAAGATGAAAAAACACAGCACTGGACAAAGACTGACCAGGAATCGAGACACAGAATCCTACCCACTTTGCCATGGCTAGGACACATGTAGCCACAAGCAGTGAGTGAATCATCACTGAGCATGTCAAGTTTTCTGCTCAGATCTCACAGAACCTTGTATGTCTTCTGGTCCTGTAACTCTGATAGACTGAGCTCGCGTGATTAGATGTGCTACATGAAAGAACCAACTTCACAGAAGGAGGTTGTCTTCCTTGAGCCTGGCCCACTTAGCAATTCTTTAAAGGGATTCAGAGGAATGACTCAACAGGCTAGGAGCTCTACTCTTCCAGGGGTCTGAGTTCAGTTCCTAGCACCTAAAAAGGGCAGCCTATAACCACCTCTTCAGGCCTCCTTGGGAACCTATATTAACATGGCATACACACACACTCATACAAGTATGCACCTGTAGACACAGAGACAGACAGATAGACAGACTCCCCTCTCTTCTTCCCTACCCTCACCTTCTCTGCCTCCCTGTCAATAAGTGCCGACGGTAGTGGCACACGCCTTTAATTCCAGCACTTCAGAGGTGGGGGTAGAGGTTGGTGGATTTCTGTGAGTTGAGACCACTGTAGTCTACATAATGAATTCCAGGATGGCCAATGCTACACAGTGAGAACATGTTTCTAAACCAAACAAACAGAAATAAGGGTGGGGGCAGTACCCTATAGATCAGTAGGTACACTTCTCTGAAAGATAAAAATTACCAAAATGGACACAAAAAAAACCTGAAAATTTTACTTCTTATATAGCCTCAGAGGAAACACTAAATTTTTTCTTTAAAATTTTAAATTAACTTGTGACAACTTATGAATGTGTTCAATGCACTGTGAACATGTAATTAAAGGTTTAAATTTTTACATTTACATGCGCATGTGTGTGCCAGGTTGCAATGTACAGGTCAGAGGGCAACTTGCAGGAGTCAATTCTCTCCTTCCACCACACTTCTGGAGTCAAGCTCGGGTCATCAGGCAAGAGAGTCTACCTGCTGAGACATCTGGCCCACCCCAAATTAAATTCTTTTGTTTTTATTATTTTTAAAAGTGTGTGTGTGTGTGTGTGTGTGTGTGTGTGCGCTGTGTACATGTAAGTGCAGGTACCCATGGAGGACAAGGGTGTCAGATCCCGAGGAACTGCAGTGACAGGTGATGTCAGCCACTCAATGTGGTTCTGGGAACTGAACTCTCGAGCCCAATCCAATTTTCTTTTCCTTCTCTGGCTGGCCTGAAACTCGCTATGTAGACTAGGATGACCTCCAGCTCATACAAATCCACCTGCCTCTTCAAACTGAGTGCTGGGATTAAAGGCCTGCACCACCCACTACTCCAAATTTCTTTTTTTAGAGACGGTTCCTCATTAGCTATAGAGCCAGTTCCAGAACTTGCTCTGTAGATCAAGCTGGCCTGGAACTCACAGACATCCTCCTGTCTCTGCTTCCTGAGTGCTGGGATTAAAGATGTGCGCCATCTTTTTTAATCAAAGCTTTTCCACACACACAAAAAAAAGATCAAGGATCAGAAATCTTGAAGTAAATTCTTTCAAACATTTAAGTAAGAAAAAAGAGCAACTTTATTACCTTATTTAGAAAATAGACAAGGCAGGAAGCGAGGGGCTGAAGTGATGGCTTAGTGGTTGAGAGCACTAGCTGTCATCCCTTTAAAAGGAGTTGAATTACATCACCAGAACCCACATAGTGTGGCTCACAACTTCCTCTAACTCCAGTGGGTTCCAGATTCTTGGAGTACGGGGACACATGTGGCATTCCTTTACACATACACACCAATTTAAAAAAAAAAAACAATTAAAGAGCCGGGCGGTGGTGGCACACACCTTTAATCCCAGCACTTTCGAGGCAGAAGCAGGAGGATCTCTGAGTTTAAGGCCAGCCTGATCTACAGAGCAAATCCAGGACAGCTGAAGCTACATAGAGAAACCAAACTGTCTCAAAACCAAAAACAGACAAGCACGCAAGCAAACAAACAAACAAAAATCCAAAAAGTTAAATAGAGAAAATAGACAAGAGAAAGAGCTCTCTACTTTATCCATCTAACCACTGTCTGCCTGTCCATTCGGCCATATTCACCCACCCACCTGTCCATCTGTCCTCATGCTAACATATGCCTGACAAGCCATTGTACTGAACTCCATTGCGACCCTTCTCATTTCATCTGGGCCAACACTATCCTGATACAAATGAAAGGCTACACACGTAAGGAAGTACATGCCTATAATCAATGGTGAGGCTGAGTCGGAGGGTTACTGGAAGTTTCTACATTGAAGTGTAAGATTCCTGTCTGGTCTACTCTTCAAAATCGAAAGTGTAACCCAATATTTCCCACAAGCAGAAGTAAAAACCCTAAAATAAGGCACATACTGGAGGCTTGATTAATCATCCAGATTAATGAAGAAACTGAATAGAAGTAAAAAGGGTGTTATTACTGAATAATAATAAAGAACCACAAAAACAGCAAAGAACTAGGGCCAGCAAGATGGCCCCGCAGGCAGTGGTGTCTGTTGCCATGCTCAGTGAGGCCCAGGACACACATGGTGGAAGGAGAGACCCAATCAGGCAGTGGTGTCTGCTGCCATGCTCAGTGAGGCCCATGACATACATGGTGGAAGGAGAGAACCAATCA
>NW_004949122.1:5254637-5255968 GCF_000317375.1 Microtus ochrogaster | reverse complement strand
GGGAGGGAGGGAGGGAGGGAGGGAGGGAGGGAGAATGCTAACATCCTTGCTGTCCATCCCATGTGCTTACATGTTGGTTTAAACACAGGGGATACTGATGGGGCTTGTTGAGTTTGATTCCCTTCTGATGGCAAGATGACAACAAGAACACATGGACGTCTTATTTCTTCATCCTATCATACTTTGCTGTAAAAGTCATGATATACATTTTACAAGTTTTACTTTTTTATTATTTGTGTGCATGCATGGGTGTGAGCATGCATGTGTGCATGTTCAAATGTTCATGTATGTGTCTGTGTCAATTAAAGCACACCACAAACATACAGGAGCCCATGGAGGTCAGAAGAGGCTATCTGATGATCTGGAACTGGAGTTACAGACTGTTTTGAGCTGCTGTGTCTGTGCTGGGGACTGAGTCTGGGTCCTCGGCAAGAGCAGTTCAGTGCTTTCTGACATGGAGCCATCTATCTGGTCCTGTGATACATGTTTTGAATTTGAAAAAAACAATAAAGGCAGGGTAGCATATGCCTGTAATCCAGAGCTTGGCAGGTTAAGAGACAGGGAAATTAGGAGTCCAAGGACATCTTTACTACAAGACGTAGTTTGAAGCCAGCCTGAGCTCTATGAGAAACTGTCCCTATTAAAAACAATTTTTTTAAAAAAGAGAGAAGGTGTAGTGATACATGCCTTCAATCCCCCTGCACTGGGGAGGCAGAGGCAAGAGGATCTCTTTGAGTTTGAGACCAACCTAGTCTGAGGAGCTAGCTCTAGCAGGACAGCCAGGCAACAGGGCTATATTGAGAAACCGTCGAAAGAAGGAAGGGAGAGAGAAAGGGAGGGAGGGAAAAGGGAAGAAAGAAATAAAGAAAGCATAATGATGAAATTTTAAATTAGAAGAAAAGGATACCATTAAAACAGAAAACAGGCAATCTGCAAATGAGCCAGAAATACAGTTTAAAAAGAAAAACTGAGCTAAGATAAACACGAAGCACTTATTTTAACACCAGCTGCCCAAATAATATCTGTAAGTTGTATACATTTTAGCTTTACTTCTAACATACAAACACAGCAAACTCTTACCACATTCGAGTAACTCAAGGAGGCCATCGGTAGAATACAAGCTTCTTCTGCCTAGTTCTGGATCTGAAGCCAAAATATCCTGGGACATACACTACAAACACAGCATCGGGCATTCCAGCAGAACTTTACTAGTCAAATAATTCTTTTTTTTTCTTTTTTTTTGGTTTTTCGAGACAGGGTTTCTCTGTGGCTTTGGAGCCTGTCCTGGAACTCACTCTGTAGACCAGGCTGGTCTCGAACTCACAGAGATC
>NW_004949122.1:5246385-5254342 GCF_000317375.1 Microtus ochrogaster | reverse complement strand
CTCCCTTGGTAGACCAGGCTGGCCTCGAACTCACAGAGATCCACCTGCCTCTGCCTCCCGAGTGCTGGGATTAAAGGCGTGCGCCACCACCGCCCAGCGAGAATATTAATAGTTTTATGACAAGCTGCCACACTCTGTCTTTCACAGTTGATGGGTATGAATGACACCAGAGAGCTCACCAATTAGAAGTGGGGCACAGGGCCATGCAACCTTAACAAGTACTCACTTTCACAGTTTCTTCTGTGTTAAGCTTATTTCCTTTCACCAAGACAATTTGGAAAGGGTTGTTGTTGTCCCAGACATGCTGTAAAGGAACAAAACACACACAGAGGCTGTTAAGTCAGAGAAATGAATATGACACCATAGCTGTGGTGGCTAGTCATATGTCAACCCAAGCTCCAGTCATCTGAGAGGAGGAAACCTCAGTTGAGAAAATGCTTCCGTAGATCTGATCTGGCTGTAAGAACCTATAGTGCATTTTCTAGACGGATGGAGAAGGGCCCAGGCCACTGTGGGTGGTCCTACCCCCGGGCTGGTGGTCCTGGAGTGTAGAGAAATGCAGGCTGAACAAGCCATGGAAAGCACGCCAGTAAGCAGCAACCCTCCATGGGCCTCTGCAGCAGCTCCCACCTCCAGGTTCCTGCCCTGTTTGAGTTCCTGCCTTGGCTTCTCCCAGTGAACTGTGTGTGACTTCGGATATGTAAGACAAATAAACCCTTTCTTTCCCACGTTGCTTTTAGTGACAGTGCTTCATTATAGCAATGGTACCCTAAAGTACTTAGTCATGGAAGTCTTTCAACTCTCACACAGGGCAATTTAAGAAAACAGAGCTCTGACCTAACAGTTAAAAACCACACACTGCTGGGAGAGGTGATCACACCTTTCATCTCAGCACTCCAGAGCCAGAGGCAGGTGGAGCTCTAAGTTTGAGGCCAGCCTGGTCTACGGTGAATTCTAGGACAGGCAGGGCTGTTACACTGAGAAGCCCTGTCTTGAACCCCATCCCCCCCATCCCCACAAAGATACCATAAATATCAAATTAAGCATTATAACTACTAGCGCTTGATTTTTATGTCTGTTACTTCTAAGAAATGAAGTGAGGGAGAGAGGTAGAAGGGAGTGAAAAGGTGATGTGTCGGCTCCCATCTGTAACTCCAGCACTAGGAATCTGAGGCAGGAGGACTGCCATGGGCCTAAACTAAATAATAAGTTCAATGCCAGCCTGAATCCACAGTCAAAGACTGTTTCAACCCCACACTCACCCCAAAACATTTTAACAGGTTAAGCTGATGGAATGAAATATACTGCACTCAGGCAGCTGAGGCAAGCTTGCCACAAGTCAGGGGACAGAGCTATAAGCAAGACTGAAAAAAAGAAACAAAACGTAACTACACTGGGTGTTCAAATGCTCATGTTGATAAAGCACAATCTAATCTACTATTTTGGTGTGGGAGCACCAAATGGCATGCAGAAGAAAGCTACTTTTTGAATGAATGGCAATGAACTTATGGGAAAGATGTTGATTTCACAGAAGGAGAAGTGAGCAAAGGAAACGGTCTGACAGAGCAAACACACAGACTGAAAATCATGTGGCTTTGGGGTTACCAAAGGCTGAAACAGGAATCTTACAGAAATAACTCGCGTTTTCTTTGGTGGTAAAGGCAGAGGAAGGTTAGATGAGTTCCGGTTGATGGCAGCCTCTATGGCAATCATTTCTTGCTCATACATTTTCTTGATCTTGCAACATTCCACGAGGATGAAATGGGGCAGGGTCCTATTCATCACACAGTTCCGGATATACTACAGTAGCAAAAGAGACACAGCTTTCAGGCAAACACGTAAATCAACAACAACAAAATCATCTGAACAACACTATACTAAATTTACGTTATAGGTATGCTACACAATTCAGTATCAAAATTATAATCATTTGAAATCACAACATAGGAAGTCTGGAGATGGCTCAGGTGACTAGCAGCTTGTCCAGAGGACCTGAATTGGATTCCCAGCACACAGATAGTGGTTCACAACTGTACCTCCAGATACAAGGACCCTGCACCCACTTCTGGACTCTGGGCACTGAATACAAATGGTGCAATCTATGCACATGGACAAAACACCTATACACTTAAAATAAAAATAATTAAAAAATATTACAACATAGGAGCCAATGAGATGGCTCATTGGGTAAAAAGTTGTGTTTATGCCTGACCTCCATGGTGTCAGGAGAGAAACAACTCCAACAGGTTGTTCCTTATTTCCGCAACCACACCCTGGTGCACACACATACACACAAAATAAATGAAAATGCAATAAAATCTCAACACAGTGACTGGCATGGTGATGCATCCTTGTGGTATACTGCTGGGAAGCTAAAGACAGGGATCACAGTTTGAGGCAAACCTGGGAAAACAGCAAGTTAGCTCAAGTATTAGCAATAGAGACCTGAAATCACCTGCCCAGCAGGTGCAAGGAACCCAGTCCAATTGCCAGCATCAAACAACCAATGACAAACCTCACATAAAACAGCTATTGTTAGTTGAGCACCTAATTACCAAGGAACCTATATTATTGTTATTCTTCTTAACAGTCTCCAAGAGCCCAAGTTCCACTTCACAGTGTATAGAATCAGAAGGGGAACTCAGACACCTGCATTTCTAATATAAACCCAAATATAAACCGCTCTGTCTGCTGCCCAGGTCACACTTCAGTCGGTCAGCCAGGAACGGTATATGTGATCTCTGAAATGCCCTTTCCCAGCAGAGGATTCTAGGTGAGCATTGCCAGCAGTTTACTCAGAAGACCTCTGATCATTTCAGCCTAAGGCACTGTTTTAGCTTCATAAAACCAGCAAGCACCACAAAGAATTCTTCTTAAATTCTAGACAGTACTAAACTATTTCTTCCTCTCCCTCCCCCTCCTTCTCTGTTTTTTTTTTTTTTTTTTTTTGAGACAGGGTTTCTTTGTGTAACAACCCTATCTGTCTTGGAACTCACAGAGATCCTCCTGTCTCTGCCTCCTGAGTGCTTGGATTAAAGGTGTATATCACCACCGCCTGGCTGACAGCAACTATTCTTATTGCCAAAGATTCCAAACAAAAATATATCTATACCATGAATTGTTCAAAAGACTAAACTTCCCTGGTCTACAGAGCTAGTTCCAGGACAGGCTCCAAAGCCACAGAGAAACCCTGTCTCGAAAAACCAAAAAAAAAAAAAAAAAGACTAAACTATAGATCCAGTGTACAATCCAATGTATTTTATGCTAGCCTGATGGAGATTGCCTTGCAAGACAGCAGAACACGAGGAAGAGAAGTTTCCAGGTTGCTCACCAAGCACTTTCCTTCTTCCTCCTGATCAGCCAAAGTTTAATCGCTTATTACACCAAAGCTGTGCACACAGCCTGTATCCTAGCCTCCCTCCTGAAGAGGGGCCACACCAGAACCTTGACGGGGGCATAAAATTCTGTTACCTGTTAAGTGAATCCCAAGCCCTGCTTTCTTTTTGTTTGCTTGAGACAAGGTATCATGTAGCCCGGGCTGGTTGTGGACTACAGAACCTCTTGCCTCTGCCGCTCGGCTGCTGGGAGCACATGAGCAGCACTGCCACACCTGGCTTCAAATCTTTCTTTTCATACACATATCACTTAATATTTGGCACCTGCCTTACCCCTTTAAACAGAACAGAATAAAACAAGCAAGGCATGTCAGCTCCCTCACTTGTATGGTCCATCAACTGGGAGCCTGAAGCAGGATTACTTCCCTGAGGGCTAGAGTGGGACTTTGTCTCAAAAACACCAGCAACAACACTACCCACCCCCCACGTCAAACAAACAACCTCAGCTTTAAACGGCTACTACTGACCTCTAACTTGGCCCTTGCTCAATTACTATTCTTTTAGCGCTTTTTAGTTTCCAAATCAGTACAAGTATCTTTAAGTTCAAAGCCAAGAATGGATCCTTTCCACAAAATCTTGATCCAGGCATGGTGGCACAGACCTTAGTCCCACTACTCAGAAGGCAGAGGCAGGTAGATCTCTGGGAGATCGACCTACAAAGTAAGTTACAAGGTAGTTACAAGGTACAGTCTACAAAGTAAGTTACAAGACAGCCAGGTATTCACAGTGAGAGCTAGTCTCACTCAATTTTAAAAGCGCTGTATATCTCTTAGGTGGACTCCACATGACTCCAGAAACAACTTAAGGCAGTTTAATTCTTGCAGTGAGGTAGCTGGTTTGTGTTAGGATAAAATGGTAGATTATTGAATCTATTTTTAACCAAAAAAGCAACTACTAGTCTTAAATATTTTACATTGGTATGGATTTTTGTATATTGATACAAAATTGAGGTTATCTTTGTTATACTGGGATATGTTTCCACTCTTGTTTAATGTATTTTTTTATATTGATGCAAATTTGAGGTTATTTTTGTTAGAACACACTGTACATACAAATCTACTCTTGTTCAAGGTATTGTATCTATACAGTTAATTTAACAATGTAATATATTTTTCTAATCCTTGAAAGCTATTATTACAAACTATTTAGGATAATAAAGAAATGCAGGTTAATAGTCACCTATTATGATCAAACTTGTAGTCATGTTAGATATATTTTCAAGGTCAAAATGATATATTTTAGGTAAAAAGGCAGTCTTCAAACATTTCAGAGATCTACAGACTATGGCACTTAAGATATGTTAATAATATAAAGTTCTTAGCCAGAAAGTGGTGGCGCATACCTTAAATCCCAGCACTGTAGAGGCAAAGGCAGGTGGATCTCTGTGAGTTCAAGGCCAGCCTGATCTGCAAGAGCTAATATCAGGATAGGCTTCAAAGCTAAGGAGAAACCCTGTCTCACTCCTCCCCCAAATTATATAAGGTTTTTTTTTTTAATGACATTGAGACATATCTGCTCCTGGCAGCACCAATCTACTTTGGAAAAGATGATGGGCACTGAAGAAACTCCAAATGGAGTTTACTGTCTTTACGGCAAAAGTTGGCCGCTGGGTAAGAAACTGCCCTTGCCTCAATTGCTGACAGTGTGCTATCCAAATTGGATAAGCAGGACAGAAAAGAAAGTGATTGCCAAACTTTGCCAAGACAAAATAGAACAGTCCTTCAAAAATCTTACTTCACAAGTAAGTCTGTCAGATATTCTAGGCCTGTAGGCTGCAAAAGGATGCCCCAACATTAGAGAGGAACCTTGCATGACTACCTAGGCAGCCAAATGTTTCTGATATTTCTTACATTTTTTTAGAAGTTGCTTATTTATACTTCCTACTTACTTGAATAATAATGTTTTCTTCTTGCGTCTCTGATGGAGTTGAAGACTAGACAGTTATAGTTTTCCTTATTAACAAATTCAGAAAAGAAACTCACAAAAGAGGTGTAAAATATATAGGGCTGAGAGACATAAAAAGATAGCTTTTGGGTTGGTAATACAAGTTAGGATAGAAAGTGAATTAGCACAACACTGGGTTCACCAAGATAGGATAGATAATAGAATATTTACTCTGAATTTTTCAAATGCATATGGTTTAGACATTGTTAATGTGATTATTGCCTGTATATAATTATATATAGTTATTACACATTGCATATAGTTTTTAAGTTAGTTAAAACCTTCGTTTCTTTATTTAGACAAAAAGAAGGAAGTGTGGGATATTTTGTTTGTGTTCTGACAAATACAGCTTGCCTGGAGATCAGAGGATGGAGCTGGTTACTATTTAACCACAGAAGACAGGCACTGGTAGCTCATGCCTTTAATCCCTTTTAATCCCAGCACACAGAGGTGGAGGCAGAAAGTGATAAGGTGGGGTGTAAACAGGATCTCAGCCTTTTGAACTGAGGAATGAGAGGAGAAGGAAGCAACTGGCAGCTGCCCCTGGTTCTCTGATCTTCCAGGTTTTACCCCGATATCTGACTCCTGTTTTTTATTGATAAGTCTAATTAGGATCACACTTCAGGTTTGTTTTTCATTCATTTACTTATGAACAGAGGGAGATGTATGCCACATAATACAAACATAGAGGTCAGAGAACAATTTCCACTTCCACCATGTGTGTCCCAGGGATCAAACTCAAGTTATCAGGTTTGGAAGCAAACACCTTTTACCCACAGAACCATCTCGTTATCTTGCTGGCCACTGCAGACAACATATACTCAAAAAATTTAGTGAAAAAAAATATATGTATGGAAGGCCAATTAGAAACTAATGCTTGCATGATTCTTTCTACATGTGGAGGTTATAAAAAAGGACAAAGGGTTAAGAAATATGAAAATAACAATGAACTGGAATGCAGACAATGGCAAAGCACATGTTCAACATTCAGAGGGCCCTGGGTTCAGTCCTCAACAACAACAACAAAAAACTAAAAGAATCTTTTCTTTTTAAAATCTATTATTATTCTGTGTGCATGTTTGCACATCATGGCTCTCATATGGAGGTCAGAGGACAACTCTGAGAAATTGGTTCTCTTTCTACCTTTACATGACTTCCTGGGACCAAACTCGGGTCTCAGTATGGCTCAGAAACCACCTCTACCTGCTGAACTATCTTTTTTTAAAAACAAAAACAAACAAAAAAAAAAAACCTTTTACTTTTTCTATGAATTGCCTACAAATAAATATCTATTTAACAAGTAGGTTCTTTTACTTCCTCCAGAATATAACACTTAAATCGTATGTTTGTGATGTGGGATTCCCCTCTGCATACTGTGATTACTATTTATGAATTTAAAAAAACTGGCTTGGCCTGATAGGGTAGAACAGAGTTAGGTGGGGAAAACTAAACTGAACGCTGGGAGAAAGGAGGTGAAGTCAAAGAGAAGCCATGGAGCCACTGCTAGAGATAGATGCGCTGAAACTTTGCTGGTAAGCCATGACCTCGTGGTGATGCACAGATTAATAGAAATGGGTTAAATTAATATTTAAGAGTTAGCTAATAAGAAGCTAGAGCTAATGGGCCAAGCAGTGATTTAATTAATACAGTTTCTGTGTGGTTATTTCGGGAGTCTGGGTGGCCAGGAAACAAACAAGCGGCCTACTACAACATGTTTGCATAAAGGAATAGCAAGCAGCTATATATAACAAACTGTGTTAGGAATTCATAATGCTACAGGAAAATGTTAAGCACAGAAATAATCCACAAGCAGAATGCAAACACACAGACACACATTCACTTGGACAATCACTGTGTTCAAATCAAACATACCAGGTTAAAAACACAAACACTTGCCCAAATTTTAGTAATGATTTCCTAGGGGTAGGGCCAAGCAATAGATGTTTAATATATATTTCTGCAAAGCCTTCTGTAGGATCCAAACATTCAGTCTGCTGCATACACTTCCTTAAAGATGAGTAAGTTAGAGGCACATGTACACTGTTCTAGTCAGTCAACATACATACCTGGAACTGAATTAGTGGGTATTCTCCAAATACATACTCCACTCTCCCGCTGACTTGTAACACACAGTCATAGGGGCTAACTTCATCTTCCTTTCCATGAATAGTCAAGCGTTTCTGGATTGCCAATTCATTTATTTTTATAGGAGTTAAATTGGGAGACACTTGAAAACTAAATACATCCTAAAAAGAGAGAAGGCAGAAAATGTAATACATCTTATGCTTGGCTAGAAATTTCAATTATGCTCAAAGAGTGCAACAGCATGCACAATGATAATGTTTGTGCATACAGTCCAGTAAACTGTTCTCCATACTAAACATGTACACATATAAATTGTTTTCAAGATAATTTGTAAACCATGTTCCCATATTCTGAGTGTCACGACTCACAAGGTAAATTCAATATTTAGCTAAAGTTGCTTGTATGGTGGCATTCTTCTATAATCTCAGCACTTGGAAGATGGAGCCAGGGGATCAGGAGTTAGGGGCCAGCCTGGATACTTTCAATCTGTATACTAAGTTCGTGCTTTTGAGAAATACAGTAGTCATTTAAAA
>NW_004949122.1:5219945-5246278 GCF_000317375.1 Microtus ochrogaster | reverse complement strand
TAGAATAATATGATATATATGACTGTTTACTATTCCTTTACACAAAGGTATTATTTAAATGTCATAATCATTTGTTTTGTTTCAAAGAAAAAGACCCACCCCAAAAATCAGCTGAAGTTTACAATCAGGTAATAGGCCAATGAATAGTGTCCTATTACTTATTGCAATGCCTGGGGCTATGGGGTGCAGCTCAGTAGCAGCCCACTGATCTAGCATGATGGCCTGGTTGGTTTTTATTGTTGTTGTTTTGCTTTGTTTAATTTTCAGTTTTGGACACAGAGTTTCTCTGTGCAGCTCTACCTATCCTGAAACTAGCTCTGTAGACCAGGCAGGTCCTGAACTCAGAGATATGTCTGCTTCTGCCTCTGGAATTAAAGGTGTGCACCAGTAGTCATGGCCTTGGTTCTGATGACCAGGACACAGTATGTGTGTGGAGGGCTCTTTATTGGTAATTGGTAAGAAAAGAGCCATACCTTATTACTGATTAAACCATAAATTAATGATTTGTCTAATTTTATAACATGCAGGAAGGGAAGGAGAAGGGAGGGAGGGTAAGAGGCAGAGTGTGAGTGTGTGTGTGTGTGTGTGTGTGTGTGTGTGTGTGTGCAGTGTGTGTAGTATGTGTAGTGTGTGGGTGTGTGTTGTCAGAGACTGAACCTATGGCCGTGTGCATACTAGGTAAATGCCCTACTTTTGAGCTATACAAGCAAACAACAACAGGGGTTAGAGCTATAGTTTAAGTGTTTGTATGGCAGGCATGAAGGTGGATTCAAACCTCAGAGATGAATAAACCAGGCTAGCATATACACCTGTAATGCCAGCACTGGGGACAAGGGGACAGCAGGGTCAAAAGTTAAAGGCCATTCACGATACCTGCCTGAAAAATAAATGAAGAAAGAAAGGGGAGGGAGGGAGGGAGGGAGGGAAATGTAGGACAAAAGGGGGGAGCTATTGACTAGGCTTTTTTTTCTCTCTCCTGTTTAAAATATCTGGAGATGACTCAGCAGATAAGAGCAACGGATGCTCTTCCAGAGAACCTGGGTTCAATTTCCAGCACCACATGGCGGCTCACAGCTGTTTGCAACTTCAATTCTGAGGGATCCAATGTCTTCTTCTGGCCTCTGAACACCAGCCCTGCATGCAGTGCACATACATATATATGTAGGCAAAGTACTCATATGCATAAAGCAAAAAAAGAATTAAAACATCTCTTTAAAACTTTCCATTCTTGGCCGGGCGATGGTGGCGCACGCCTTTAATCCCAGCACTCGGGAGGCAGAGGCAGGCGGATCTCTGTGAGTTCGAGACCAGCCTGGTCTACAGAGCTAGTTCCAGGACAGGCTCCAAAGCCACAGAGAAACCCTGTCTCGAAAAACCAAAAACAACAACAACAACAAAAAAAAACTTTCCATTCTTTTGGAACTGTAAAAAGCAATTACATAGTTCCGTTTGACAACTCACTTCTAAACTATTGTAAGTCATCGAAAAAAGTTTGTTCAAAGGTTTGTTTTTTAAACAGTCCTATGTAATTATAAACAAAGTCCATCAACTCTAAGTATTTTTTGTTTGTTCGTGGTAGTGCTTTCTAAGAAAGAAGCTCTCCTAAGAATAGAAAGCATCTTCAACAATGGTGTTGGCATAACTGGATGTCAACATGTGGAAGAATGCAAGTAGATCCATATCTATCCCCATGCACAACTCTCAAGCCCAGAGGGATCAAAGACCTCAATATAAATCCAGTCACACTGAACCTCACAGAAGAGAAAGTGGGTAGTAGCCTTAGCCTTCAACACAGGGGCACAGAAGACCATTTCCAAATATAACACCAGTAGCACAGACACTGGGAGAAACAATAAATAAATGGGACCTCCTGAACAGAAGCTTCTATAAAGCAAAGGACACAGTCAATAAGACAAAAAGGCAGCCTACTGATTGGGAAAAGATCTTCACCAACCCCACATCAGACAGAAGAGTGGTCCCCAAAATATATAAAGAATTCAAGAAGCTAGACATCAAAATACCAAATAATTCAATTTAAAAAAACAGGATACAGATCCAAACAGATTTCTCAACAGAAGAATCTCAAATGACCAAAAGACACTTAATGAACTGCTCTACATCCTTAGTCTTCAGGAAAAATGCAAATCAAAACGACTCTAACCAGTCAGAATGGCTAAGATAAAAAACACTGATGATAGTGTATTATGAACAGCATGAGGAAAAAGAGGAACACTTCTCCATTGCTGGTATGAGTGTAAACTTGTATAGCCACTTTGGAAATCTGTATCGCAGTTTCTCAGAAAATTGGGAATCCCTACCTCAGGATCCAACAATACCAACACTCTTGTGCATATACCCAAAGGATGCTCAATTATACTACAAGGACATTTGTTCAATTATGTTCATAATATAGCATTATTTGTAACAGTCAGAACCTGGAAACAACCTAGATGCCCATTAACCAAAGAATGGATAAAGAAAATGTGGTACATTTACACAATGGAGTACTACTACTCAGTGGTTAAAAAAAAAAATAGATATCTTAAAATTTGCATGCAAATGGGTGGAAATAGAAAAAAACATCCTGAGTGAGGTAACCCAGACCCAGAAAGACAAACATGGTATGTACTCACTCATAAGTGGATATTAAACGGAAAACAAAGGATAACCAACCTATAGTCCACGACCCCAGAGAAGCTAGGTAACAAGGAGAACCCTAAGAGAAACATACATGGATCCCCCAGGAAAGAGGAAATAGACAAGATGGCCTAACAAAATTGGCCATCTTGGGGGGGGGGGGGGGGGGGGGGGAGGAGCATAGAAGAAGAGGAGCGGAGAATGGGAGTGGGGAGAACATGAGGAGATGGGGAAGAGAGGGAGAGCAAGGAAAGAGGTATCTTAATTGAAGGAGTCGTTATGGGGTGAGCAAGAAAACTGGCACTAGGGAAATTCCCAGGAATCCACTAAGATGACCCCAGCTATAAGACCCTAAGCAATAGTGGAGAGGGTGCCTGAACTGGTCTTCCCGATGTCATCAGAACCTTCATCCAGCAACTGATGAGATCCACACGGAAGCACTGGGCAGAGCTCCCAAAGTCCAATTGAAGAGAGGGAGGAGTGAGAGTATGAGCAAAGGGGTCAAGACCATGATGGGGCCAGCCCCTCAAACAGTTATCTGGACTGATAGTGGCGGGAAACAGTATAGGGCCAGAGAAGGCCCTCTGAATATGAGTGACAGTTGTATTGCTGGGGCAGATTGTAGGGTCACTGGCAGTGGACTAGGATTTATCCCTACTGTTTGAACTGGCTCTTTGGAGCCCGTTCTCTTTGGAGGGATAACTTGCTCAGCCTAGATATAATGGGGAGGACCCTCTTGGTCCTGCCTCAAAGCCATGAGCTAGACTTTGTTGACTCCCCATGGGAAGCCTTACCCTCTCTGAGGAGTAGAGTGGGAACTGGCACTGGTGTGTAAAATGAGAAACCATTTTTTTTTCAAAAAAAATTTAATTAATTAATTAAAAAAACAGCTATTTAAGGAAAAAAGAATGGAGTAGCAGCTAGGAAAAATCAGAGACTCATTACAAAATAACAATAACCAAACACTACCTGGCTATTTTCAAAATGCACAGCCACAATCAGCTTCCCTCCATAGAGTTTATCTTCCAAGTTCTCCAGGACGGACGGCTCGTGCTCAGGTGGGTACGTGTGCTTCAGCCAGTCAATCCAAGACAGCCCCACCAGAGACTGAATCTTGTCCTCACTGAATTTGCGCATTTTTCTTCTAAACTCATTCACTTCAGGATCCTTTAAGGCATCAAATTCATGAAGACCTACAGAAATTTTGTAAAGATGTCATTTTTAAGCAGCAATAACAATTTTTTAAAAAAGAACACAAATATCTTCAATACAAACTAACTTGGATATTTGTCTTTTACCAAGCAGACAAAAAGATGACAAACACAGGCAAAATAAGACTCATGTATAAAATACACGTGCTATTGGATCTCTAAAACACACAAATTAAAATATTATGTAGAAATGGATTATTTATCAGTATCACAACTATCAAAACTGGACATGGAGGCACACCTGTAATACTGGCAGAATTTGGAGATGGAGGCAGGAGAGCTGCTACAAGTTGCCGAACAGCCAGGGTCACAAAGTAAACACATATACACTCATAAAAGTATATACATGTATAGTGAAAAATGAAATTCATAATACACAATTGAAAACCACATGATAAATGATTATCCTGGATAGTCATACACTGTCCAAAAAATACATTATTATAAATTAACTGTTAAAGACCTGCAATTATAGTAGAAACATTTGGACTCCCAGAAGTCATATCTTACCAACCACATATATCTCAGGATAGTTATAAATGTGTCACAACACAAAATATTAATGAACAATTGGAGGGGGTAACCTTTGCATGGTTCTTGATCATGAACTCTATAGGTGATATCATGTCTCCTACAATGAGAATTTTAGAGTTCACTGTTAACATTCTTCTGTTGGGTGAACAATAGGTACTACAGGAAGGAAACAAATGAGTTCCCAGTAACAAAAATATTTACTACGAGCTAGGTCTAATCCACCTCTTTTTGTGGGGTTTGGGGGCATAGGAGAATGTCTGAGACAAGATTTTACCAAATGGCCAGGCTGCTCACAAATTCAAATTCCAGACAATCCTCATGGCTTGGCCCGACTGCTCAAACTGCTGGATGCACCACTATACCCAGCTCTAAAATACCTTTAAATGTCTAAATTGCCTACCTGTCTCAGTTTCTACAGCCAGGAGCCTAATCCTAGCCCTCAGCATCTCTCCTTCAGGTGACTATCACAACTTTTACACAGATTCCTTACTTTGAAGCCTTTAAAAAACTTACGTATATTTATGTGTTTGGTTAAAGACACACATGGATGCACACACGGACAAATACATAGATGCACACGTGCACATCAGAAAACAGCTGTGGGAGTCACTTTCTCCTTCTGCCATGGGGTACCAGGAATCAACCTTAGGTTGTGTGGCTTAGTAGCTGGTGCCTTTACTCAGTAAACAGCCTCGCCGCCTTCCACTTGAAGGCCTAACCTCTCCAATCTTACAGTCTGAACAAGCTTTTTTAAATGCAAACCTGATCATGTTACTTCCCATGTAAATTCTTTCAATAAAAAATTTCCCAGAATGGGGCTGGCTCAACTACCAAAGGCTAGTTTTGCAGAGGACCAAGCCTGCACACTACATCTACTTTAGGGGGCTCACAACTACATATAACTCTAGCTCCAGAGAACCTGACACCCTCTCTTAGCCTCCACTGGCACCGCACTCTCATGCACACACCCAAACACAAACACATATTAAGAATAAAAATAAAACTTATATATCTCTGGAATGTCACTGCCCTTTTTGGAAAGGTTTTGTGTGAATTTTTAACTTTTGCCTATTCTCTTGAATTATCAGGGGAAAAAAAACCCAGCTCAACCAAGATAAAATGAATCCTTCCACACCAATAAATATCCTGGGTTTGTTTATTCCACTAAAACTACAAATGGAATTTAAGGCATCATAGCAGATTCGGTCTTTCATGTTTTCAAGTTCAAACATTCCACTAGATCTGAGAAGGTAATGCTGGGACTATTGTTGTGAACATAGTCGTGATGGTCTGTCACAAAGTGAACTCATGAGACAAGCGTGCTTCTCTGAGGAACAGAAACAGTTCGCTGTAAAGCAGCCGGCTGCTCACGAAGGCGAGGCTGCATATGCTTAGTCCTTTGTTCTAATGACACATGAAAAGGAAGTAGCAGAAGGAGGGGTTCCCAAGAGCTTAGCAGCAGGACTTTTCTGGGTGATTTTCCCTGCTCTGAGCTACTGTGTACCTGCATAGTCTTTGCTACATATCTTTGTGGCCTCTTTCACGACCATTATCAGTTCTTGTTATTATTCGAGAAGGCCATCTTCAGGTTCCATTCCCTTTTGCTGGCCTTTCCTACAACCCCCTTCACCTGCAAAACTCCTCATCAGCACGGATGCTTGTTTAGAATTACACCCTCCAAGCAGCCTTGCTCAACTCCCCGGTACACGTAGACAGGACCTTGTGACTTGGCGGGGTATTTACTGCATTCTACTTGTCTGCTTATTACTTCTTACAGTGAGTTCCATACAGCATGGCTGCAGTTCCGAGTATAAAGATTCAACACACAGTGAAGAATGGAAGTCACTACTGATCTGGTAATAATGTCTTTTTTTACCACATATATGTGTGGATTTAGCATATATGTGTTCATACATGCATGTAGGGGTCAGTGGACAATTTCATGTTGTTCTCAGCAACATCCTCCACCTTCCTTTGAGACAGAATCTGTCCTGCTCTGGAGCTCACTAACTAGGCTAGCAAACCCCATGATCCTCTTGCCTCTGCCTCCCAGTACTGGGATTAAAGATGTGCGCCACCACACCTGGCCTATGTATACTTTTCACGAAAGTAATGCCTCATGAATTTTGAGAACACTACAAACATCTTTCAAAAATAAAATGTGGGAGCCAGTGAGATGGCTTGGTGAGTAAAGATGCTCGCCGCCAAAGCTGGTGGCCTAAATTTGAGTCCTGGAACCCACTACTGTTCTACTAAAGGAATGTAGCATTGACTCCTAATTCTGTTCTACTCATAGATCAGTGACTTGTCCAGCCGTCATCAGAGAAGCTTCCTCCTGCAGCAGAGACCCACGGAGAAACAATATGCAGATAGTGAGAGACTTTAGAACACTTGGCCCTACACAGGATCCCTTCATCAAATCCCTCCTCTCAGAGCTCAGAGAAACCTGCAGCTAGCAGAGGCAGAAAGAGTGTAAAAGCCAAAGGGGATGGATGACACCAAGGAAACAAGGCCTTCTATCACACATAAGAACTCACAGAGACTGAGGCAGCATGCACAGGGCTTGCTCGGGAATACACCAAATGGGGACCTACAGCTAAAAGAAGAGGACACGTGCCGCCATTGCTAACCAAGAGCTATTTCCAACTGCCAACTACTTGCAAATGAAAAAAAAATTAATTATCAGGTAGTGGTAGCACACACCTTTATTTCCAGCACTCGGGAGGCAGAGGCAGGTGGGTGGATCTTTGTAAATTCAAGGCCAGCCTGGTCTACAGAGCAAGTTTCAGGACAGGTTCCAAAGCTACACAGAGAAATCCTGTCTCAAAAAAAAAAAAAGTTAGTGTTCCACAAGGGAGT
Source organism: Microtus ochrogaster (assembly GCF_000317375.1). Lineage (NCBI taxonomy): Eukaryota > Metazoa > Chordata > Mammalia > Rodentia > Cricetidae > Microtus > Microtus ochrogaster. Next base: position 5,239,037 of record NW_004949122.1, on the reverse strand, counting down.
CTTACTGGGGAAAACAAACTATTAAAGGTAGGCCCCGTGCCCGGCAGTAAATGGCCAACACAAAACAAACTCAAGGGCATCTTTATCTTTGGAGGTTCTTTGTTGTGTCAGGGCCCTTTTTCTTTTTAAAGCCTTACAAGCCCTTTGTGTATATTTTATGGGATTCCTGTGGGTGGAAGCATGTGTCTCTGCATTTATATGTGTTGCTTGTGTTTTTTCTTTGGCTCTTTTCCTTCTGTTTGTTTTATCTTATTCCAATTGCTTTGCTTTGTTTTTTATTGTACATTTTATCATCCTTTAGATGCCTTTTGTTTTCTAACAAGACAGAAAGGGGGTGGCTCTGATTGGGAGGGGAAGTGGGGAGAAACTTGGGAGTGGGGGGGAGAATTAGAACATATTGTATGAAAAAAATCTCCTTTCAGTAAAATACAATTAATGTATAAAAACTTTAAATATTAAAAAAAAATAAAAGTTTGGGGCTGGAGAATGCCTCAGAAATGAGCCTGCCTAGCATTCATCGGGCATTGGGTTTAATTGGCAGACTACCACTGATAGGAAAAGCAAATGCCATTAATAACTTAGGCTAAGTAATAAGTTTAAACTTAATTTTCAATATACCTTCTCCTACGAAACTGATAGAAAACAGTGTATGATGCATAGATAAATATTACAATCAAAAAGCATGAGAAAAGAATTTGGGCACACTAAAAATATGATTAAACTCCTACATACTGCCAGGCAAGCTGGCAAGTAAGCAGCCTCAGTCAGCCCTGGTGAAGTGCAGAGATGGGAGCTCAATCAAGCCAAGAGCCGGAGACCAGCCTGGGTAAGATACTTAACCCAGTCTCAAACAAAACAAAACCCCAAACCTGGTTAGGGGAGGGTTGCTGTGTGGTGATGAGCCCGGGGCCTGTCACATCTCAAGCCAGCGGTCCATTGGGCTACATTCACAGCTCTCTTCTGAAATAGTTTATTCTGAGACTTGCAAGGCAGCCCTTAAGGCTTGAGTTTGTGATCTTCCTTCCCTGGTCTCTCAGGCATCTGCGATTACAAACGTCTGAAACCAGACCCAGCTCAAGCATTCTCTTCAGGCTGTGATAAAACCCCACTGGCTGTGACTCCATTTTACAGGGTGCTGTAGAAAACAAAGCAGGAGAACATGCACTTCCAAGGGAGAGGGCAGTCAGAGTGCAAACAGCAGCTCCGTAAACAATTATTTAGAATAAACTGTAAAGAAAATGTCAAGCACATCACCCTAGAGGAAACGGTATTTTTAGCCTGCTCAGGGCAGTTCTGCCCTAAAAGTTCTATTGTTTTCTTTGGACAGAGGAGGCAGCAACCTTGTTCCTGAAGTTAAACTGAAGTAATTGTTTATTGTTTTCTCAGGAGGCATGACCTCACCCAGCCCTGGATACAGTCAGTATGGACAAAGCAGCAACTGCAGACACCGACTCCTTAGGTATTAAGAGTGAAGGCTTGTTCTGGAGCACAAACTTCCTACATAAAAACTACCTTTCAGCATAGGAGCCTAAAGAACTGCCAAATCTGCTAAAATGCAAAATTTATAAAACAGCTAAGAGCATACAAACTACTTAATTTGTGCCATGCACTGTTTATATTTTGGTCAACCAGCAGAGCACATTACACAAAACACAGAGACAATAAGCCACAAGATACTGCATGAAATAAAATATAGCATCGATTGCTTTATATCAGACCCCATGCTATAGGGGGATAAAGGCTGCCAGATGAGAAGACAGCACTCAGCTCAATCGCATCACAGATAAATCCTGAAGACATGCTTTAGCAAGTATATTCCATGTAATATTTGTATTTCCTATTTATTTGCTAAATTTGGTAAGCTTAGGTAGTTAGTGGTGGTTAGTTAATCCAGATCTAAGATTTAAATGACCATTAAGAGCAATCTAAGTTTGGGCCTACAGGATGTCTTAGTGGGTAAAGATGTTGACCATCAAGGCTGAAACCCGAGTTCAATCACATGTATGCTGCATGCATACGGCATTTAGCAATCACCCATATGAATAAATAAATGTAATTTAAAAATTGGGGTGCTAGGTAAGTACCTTACAGAGTTATTTCCCCCCAAAGGAAAAGCTAACTTACTATGCTACTAGAGTACATCTTGTCAAAGCAGGTAGTCAAACCCAAAAAGCTCCAAGGGACTTTCTGATTTGGGATTAATCTTCAAGGCCCTATCCTCAGTAACCCCGTGTAGTTCCTAAATCGGATCAGTACTTTCTTTAAAGTACTGACAGACATTAAATCTTCTCTGCTATGATTTCTATAGCAAGAGAGGATTAATTCCTCTATGTTCTTAACTTTCTCCAGAATTTTTCTTTTTTTAAGACGAGGTTTTGTGTAACCCTTGGCTAGCTTCCAACTTGCCATGTAGCTGAGGATGACTCTGAACCCCTGACCATCCAGCACAATCACACTGGCCATTATTGTTTGTTTGCTTGAATGGGGTCTAGTGATTCATGAATCCTAGGCAAACTTCTACCAAATGAGCTACATCTCCAGCACTTAGAAATAATTTAAGGAACCATGGAATATCTTTATTTGATACAAAGATAACTTCTAATTAAAAATAACCAATAAAAGTGCAAAAATTTGCCACGAACATGAAAAATTTATAGAAATATTGACAACTTATGTTCTTAGTAAGAAATTATATCTGAAATAAATTCATATTATAAGGGGATTATAGGTAGTTTATAACAAAGTAAAATAAAAATCACTTATTAGGAAAGTTTCTCAACCAAGAAGAGCAGTGCACACAAGGTCCAATATCTGCATCCGCGAGGCTGAGGTAGAAGGATGTCGATTTCAACCTGCCTGCCTGAGGCGGAGATTCACTATGCATCCCTAGCTGACCTGTACCGTGCTCTGTAGGCCAGTCCAGCCTCAAAGAGTGCTGGAACTAAAGGTGCACATCGTCACTTCAGTGGACTACAATTTCAAGCCCTTGCCTGGTCTACGTGGTGAGACAGAAACCAATCTGAGCCATTATAGCAGACCATGGACGGGAGAGTTTCTCAAATTATCTGAGATAAAGAAAGAATTATATCTTTCCCAGTAATTGAAGATCAATACTTTTATAAAATAAAAATAAATCAACAGGAAAGAAAAAGACATACAGAATGCAAGCCCTTGGGTGCTGCAGCAATATCACATTGCTAGAGATGTATCTAAACATTCAAACTTCAGTTCTCACAGACCTTAGTCCCAAACCCTGAACATACCAGTATTAGTCCATGGACAAAATGCTGAAAATAATATCTTGGAATATACTTCCACAGCATAACAAAGATAAAGCTGAGAATTCATATTGAAATCTTTTATATTACCTTTCCCTATAAGTACTCCAATTTTTGAGTCCAATTTTTCTGCTGGGTCACAACTTCTTGTCACTAGTTTTAGAACAGGAAGAAAAGGCCTGACATCACAAAGTCTTCGAGTTTCATCTTCAAGTTCCTCGTATACAGCAGTTTGATTGACACATGCAAACATGTAGGAGTCAATGTCCATAAGGAGGTTAAACAGTGGGTAATTGTGAACTTGCTTCCATAACATCTGCAGGAAAAAACAGTAAGACATTAACTGGAATACTGGTACTCATATACAAAGATACATACACAAGGATGACCATTACCTGTTTGCAAAATTCAAAATGCAGGGGCCTAGAGATGACTCAGCAACTGAAAAGACCACCTGAGGTCAGTGGTGGTCCACACCTTTAACCTCAGCACTTAGAAGGCAGACAGGTGGATTTCTGTGAGTTCCAGGCCAGCCTGGTCTTCAGAGTGAGTTCCAGGACAGTCAGTGCTAGAGAAACCCCGAGGGGGTTGAGTGTCTATGTGTGTGTTAGAAATGGTGGTAGAGGGGCTGGAGAGATGGCTCAGTGGTTAAGAGCATTGCCTGCTCTTCCAAAGGTCCTGAGTTCAATTCCCAGCAACCACATGGTGGCTCACAACCATCTGTAATGAGGTCTGCAGACATACACACAGACAGAATATTGTATACATAATAAATAAATAAATATTTAAAAAAAAAAAGAAATGGTGGTAGAACCAGCTAGGATCTGGGCTCAGTCACCAGCGCCCTCGCTACAACTCACAACCATCAGAAACTCCAGTCCCAGGAGATCTGACGCTCTCTTCCAGTCTTTGTAGACACTTCAAATATGTCATACATAGACATTCATGCAGGCAAGATACACAGTAAGTAGAGCCCAGCCTGGGCTACAGGGACTAAAACAGACAAACAGCCAGGCATGGTCACACACCTTGAATGCCAGTACTGGGGGATGGAGGCTGTGTATTTCTGTGAGACTGAGGACAAGAGCTATATAAGAAAGACACTGAGAAACCCTGTCTCGGAAAAAAAAAAAAAAAAAAAAAAAAAGAAAGACACTGACTCAAAACAAAAAGACAAATAAATAGAAACTCTCAGCAGTGATGCAGTAGCTACATTCTGTATTTTCTTTTTACTTCAGAAATGAGTTTTAGAATTCTTATGTTTCGGGGGCTGGAGAAATGGCTCAGTGGTTAAGAGCACTGGTTGCTCTCCCAGAGAGCCCAGATTCAATTTTCAGCACCCATGTGGCAGTTCACAATCATCTGCAACTCTGCTTCCAGGGGATCTGATTTCCTTATGCAGACATACATGCAGGCAAAACACCAATGTATATTAAAAAAAAATTTTTAAATCATTAGAAAATGCTCATGCATCAATTATAATAAAATATATTTCACAGCTTTTCTGATGTTATTATGCAACTTTCAATTTAGTCCAAGTTGAACCATATAATTTAATGAGACTTTATTTTTCAAACATCTGTGTTTTAGACGTAGTTCCTGGGGAATTTCCCTCCAGCTTAGACTTGTAGTAAATGCACTGTAGAAAGTAGGCAAGGTGGCTCAACGGATAAAGGCCCTTGATGCTAACTCTGATGACTGAGTTCAATCACCAGAACCCACATGACGAAAGGCAACTCCTGCAAGCTGTTCTGGGACCTCCATGCGTGCACAGTGGGACACGCACACACAGCCACACACATGTGAACACACAACACAAACACTTGTAAAAATAAATCAATAAACGCTGCTGACAAAGAACTCAGGAAACTTAGCAAAGCTTGCTGTAAAGGCTGTAAGTGTTTTGTTGCAGACTGGCAAAGAACCAGGCTTTAGGATCCAGAGTGCATGACCTTGGGCAGGGCCTCACACCTCTCCCCAGAGGTTTCCTCTGTTAACAGTGAAGACTTGCTAGCTTCCTGCATCCCTAGGATCTAGTCTTTCCCTTATCAACTGTAGTGCTGCCACATCCCCCAGGATCCATCTGGTGATCTTATTTAGATCCATTAGCAACTATTAATAAAAGGAGCCCTCCAAGCCCTAAACAGTATGTGTGACTGCTGTTAAAAATAACAGTTAACAGTATTCTCATCTTTAAGAAGCCCACAAGCATCTGGGTGGTGGTGTACACCTTTAATCCCACCACTCAGGAGGCAGAGACAGGCAGATCTCTCTAAATTCAAGGCCAGCCTGATCTACAGACTGAGTTCCAAGACAGCCAGGGATACACAGAGAATTCTGTCTTGAAAAACTAAAAAGAAGCCCAAAAACGTCTTTGCCAAGCACATGCCTTTGATCCCAGCACTTGGGAAACCAAAGCACGGAAGATTTCTGTGGCATTCGAAGTCAGTCTACTCTATATAGCAAGCTCCAGGCCATCCAAGGCTACAATAGTGAGTGACACCCTGTCTTAAAGCAACCCCCACACAAAGTCTTTATGAACACACACGGTGCACAGACATACATACATACAGTCATACACATTTTTTTTAATATTAGAAACTCCTTATGCAACAGAGTGGGGAGTTGTGTCTGTGTCCTCACCACTGACATGAACACTTGGGAGGCTGAGGCAGGAAGTCGGCTACAAAGGTCTAGACCAGTAAGGGGTCAGAGTAAGAAAGACTCTGCTGACTAGATAGATAGATAGATAGATAGATAGATAGATAGATAGATAGATAGATAGATAGATAGATAGATAGATAGATAGATGGATGAAAGGGAAACGGATTTCATGTATCCATTGATTTTTACTGGAAACGCTTCTCCAGGCTCATGGCAAGGGGGGCGGGGACAACCAAAACATCACATAGAAGAAAAAGGTGACTAGCTCAAAAATCAGGAATTACAGCAGAAGGCATCCAACTTTCTAGCCCTTCCACAGCAGTGTGTACTAGGTAGCCCAGAATGACCTTGGACTTGAATTCCTTGGGCCTGGAATGCCCCATCCTGCTTTTATCTCCCACCCACCTACCCCAACAAAGCATCTCACCATGACAAGTGTCAATCTTTCTTAACACAGCTATCACATATGGATCAAAAACAAATGTTGGAGAACAAACATGTTTATATATAACAAAATAGGACATAGCAAAAAATTTTAAATGCAATGGTCTGAAATTTAAATGTCTCTCAGCTTTACCATATGATTCCCACTAAGTTACACAGAAAGTAGGCTATGTCTTGGGAAATTCTAACTATAAACATACCTGTTTAATAGAAGAAATGGTAGCTTCCCGAGGTACTTCCAGCTGGATATAAATCCCAGTGGGCAGAAGGAAATCCACAGATATGGCGCCATCAGATGCGATCTGTGAATCCACTGCCCAGATGTCAAGGATGTCTGCCATAGCAGGAGGCATTATAGAGCTGAGGCACATTCATAACCTCGGGGCCCTGACATCAAGGAAATGGAAAAATAGCCGTTAGCTAATTGTTACTCAAGACACAACAATGTAGTCATGTTGGAACACACTTACAGCCATAAGCTATTTGGAATGTTGAGGCAGGAACATCATTTGGGCCCAGGAGCTAGAAAGCTTGAATGTGAAGCACAAGATTTTCGGAAAGAAAATGGAAAACCACCAATCTATAACTAGTCACTAGAAATCAACTATTGAAATTCACTTTCAGTTATCACTATTCAGAATTTACACAGACAAACATATAGATATTCCAATGATTCAGATTTAAAGACCTCAGCTGTGTGATATGTGTTTTTGAGCACATTGAGCAGACTCTCGACAACAGAGCAACATGCTTCCATAGAGGTTTCCTTGGTTTTTTGGCTTTGGGGGTTTTACTTGAAGCAGGGTCTCCTAGCCCAGGCTAGCCTCAAACTGGAGACTGTTCTGCCTACCATATAACTAGATAACAAATGTGTGCCATCGCCTCCTGCTTCGTAGAGACTTGTCTTAGTTTAAGGAGTTAGTGGGGGAGTTGCACTATATTAGCCTCGGCTGAGCCTTGAACTCACAACACTCCTCCTACCTTGACTTCCCCAAGTGTGTTACCACCATGCCCAGAATTTTATTTTTCCAAATGCTGGTGATGAAACCCAGAGCTTTGAATATCCTAAGCAAGCACTACACATACTGAGCTATATCCCCAATACAAATACTGATATTATTTAAGAGAAAGAGCCTCATGTGACCCAGAATAGCCTAGAACGTCAGTATCTCTTGTTACACCTTCCAAATCCTGGAGTTACAGGCATACACCACCATGCTTGTTCCTATTAGAAATACTTTTAAACTGGATGTGGTGGTACAAACCTTTACTCCTACCTCTTTGGAGGCAGAAAACAGGCATATGCCTCAGGGCTACACAGAGAAACCATGTAAAACAAAAACAAAAGGAAGAAAGAATTAAGGAAGGGAGGGAGGGAGGGAGGGAGGGAGGAAGGAAGGAAGGAAGGAAGGAAGGAAGGAAGGAAGGAAGGAAGGAAGGAAGGAAGGAAGGAAGGGAGATAAAGATTTTTTAAAACAGGGCATGACAGTCTATGCCTTTAATCCCAGCACAGAGGCAGAGGCAGGCAGATCTCCATGAGTTTGAGGCCATCCTGGTCTAGAGAGCAAGTTCCTGGACAGCCATAGCTGCATGATAAGAAACCTTGTCTCAAAAAGAGCACCCCGCCGCCCTCCAAAAAGGAAAAGGAAATACTTTCAGGAAAATAAAATTGCTAGTGAGTGTATTGGTAGAGAACTTGCCTAGCATGCCTGAAGTTCTGAGTTCAAGCCCGAGCCCTGTACCTCCCATTGCTGCATTTAAATTGAAAGTAAAGTGTTTGATTCTTCTTTGCCTTCCTTGCCATCCTTATTTCACAGAGAGCAACACATGCAGAATCCAGTCTATGAGCTCTGGGCTGGGAGGTGTCTTAGGATTGACAGACTCTCCTCGTTTTAAAGTTAAGAAATGAACGCCCAAGAGACATCCCTATCCAGGAAGACAGAAGCAGGAGCAGGAGGGCATTGTTTTAGTTTCAAAGCAATTAGCCCATGTTTCCTTTGTCTCCTTTAAAGGAAATGTTCTCACAGGGCTACCAAGTCTTCGAGGTCTTCAGTTTATGAAAGCATATGATCAAACGCTGAAAACAAGAAACATTTTTAAAGTACGAAAACAACTTTTCAGGGATGCTCTAAGTGTACAGAACACAGCAGGGACAACTAGCCCCACTGGGCCTTTAGACAAGCTGCCATCTGTCCACTGGAGGAAGAGAAGAGTTGAAAGGCCTCCACTTCCCAGTGACATGCCAGGAAAATCATTAATGTCTGTAAATCAGGAGACAAGGGGAGACGGGCACACACTTTTGACATGAGTGAACAAGCACAAGCAAACACTCTGAAGACTAATGGAACAAACTTGGAGAGAGAATGAAAAGAAAATTAAGGAATATTGTTTCCTGTTTCCATGATAAAGCGAGAAGAAAGGCAAGCATCTACTGTTTCATGTGTGACTCGAGTACAGAGCACACCCTCTCAGCCTTCCAGGTTCTGTGTCCTGGGAAAAAGCTGGCCCAGGAGCACACGGACAGTGACAGAAACAGTCTCTAACAGAGAAAGGAAACACTATAAGGCCAGCACAAGAAGGAAATGGTGGGGGTCCCACAGCTCTCCAAAGGTCTGGAGACTGGGTCTCTGCCCTTGAGCATACTGCTTTTTACACATAGCCTGGTGGTCCAAGCTTTCCTGCCTTCCTCTGCCAACTACATTCTGTACTGTTGATCTGGATGCTTCTCTCCGGGCCCTACTCTCCAGACCCTGGAAGGCACCATACCCACTGGCAGCAAAGGCTACGTTTGCCACTGCAGCCTTCCAGCTTCCTTCAGAGGTAACTCACGGGATGGCATGCAACTAGGGCTCACTCCCATTCCACTGCCTAGCAGGTTTGTTGTTTGGTGAATGAATTTTCACTTCGTAACCTGCCCTAGCCTCAGACTTGCTGCAATCTCCCTGCATCTGTAGCAAAACCACAGAGAGATTAGATAGAACAACTGCCACACCAAACTTAAGGGCTTCGCTTTAAAATCATTTTACTTGAATCACTGTGATTCTATAGAAGAGAGCTCTCTAAAATAACTTTTAATTTTTTCATGTGAACACATGCAAAATGTAAAACAAAAGGTAAATTTATTATGAAGTTCAAAGTCTAATTTTACACAACTCATTAAACATATATTTGATTTTTTTTTTTTTTTTTTTTAGTTTTTCCGAGACAGGGTTTCTCTGTAGCTTTGGAGCCTGTCCTGGCACTAGCTCTTGTAGACCAGGCTAGTCTCCAAACTCACAGAGATCCACCTGCCTCTGCCTCCCGAGTGCTGGGATTAAAGGTGTGCGCCACCACCACCCAGCTGGATCAAATTTTTTAAGAATATCCCCCAAAAGGTACCTGGAATAGCCCCTGGTATTTAAAAAGCACTGGGAAGAGTATTAGTTTACCCGTGGGCTAATATTAACAAGACCAGCCATTCATTCTGCGGTGAACGCAGCAGTGGTGTCTCTCGATCATGCTTCCAGGCATCATCCCTGATTGCCAGGTGGGGAAGCATTTAGCAGTGTTTCTCAACTCTGTCATTATTTAATTTCTCTTGGGTAACAGTCAAACTGTTAATGGGACGCTGTGAGTCTTAGCGATGACATTTCGACTTCATTTGTCACAGAGATTTCTTTTATTGATTTGACTTTTCTCTTCATTACTGTGCTAAATCAGTCCTCTGGGATCAAGGACTAGGGGTTCACTCTGTAGCAGAGTGCAGTGGATTAACAATTCAAGATCAGTTCAGAATTACAAGCTAGCAAGACGGCTCAGCAATGCTGTGCAAGCATGGCAACCTGAGCTTGATCCTAAATCCACATAAAAGTGGGAAGAATCTACACATGGGCCCCATGTAGCACACAGGCACATATACAATGTTTATAAAAAGGGAGATCAAAAGAAGGAGCATACTTTAAAATTTTATTCCTCCTGACCAAAACAATTTATATAATTACATTTCAAAACTCAAGGTAATGTGATAAAAATGCTCAGAAAAAAAAATAGAATGGGCTACTACAAAAATTCTTCCTCCAATGACAAGGGCAATGTATCATGTGACCATGTACAGCAGGGCCACTCCTGCCCCTGTGTAATCCTAGAAATTCTGCCTTGTGACACGGGTCTTTCCTTAGCATTTATTTGAGGGACAAATGCTCAATGGCTTTTTGTTCTGTTTGTGAATGAAAGCCATGCAACAAGAGTAGGGCTTTTTACTTAGGTTGTTCATCTATAAGCCAATGCACAGAATCAAAAGCAGCAATGCCCTGGTCACGAAGCTGCTAGCATGCACTGCAGGGTCAGGGGTGCTTGTAAAAGACAATCAACAGTGACCCAAGTCCAGACGTAAACATCATCTATGACAGTCTTACTTAAGTAGCTCTTTAAAACAACAACAACAAAACACATCTTACTAATGTTTAGCCATCATGGTCCCTGAAACTAACCGCCAGACACTAGTTTGCCTGCCTGGCACAAGGGGTCACATGGGTCTTCGAAGACGGAAGAAGACAAGGAGGATATGAGTGGAGTCCAAATGGTTTAACTAAGAAGCAGAGCCAGGCGGTGGTGGTGCTCACCTTTAATCCCAGCACTGGGGAAGCAGATACAGGTGGATCTCTGTGAGTTCAAGGCCAGCCTGGTCTACACAGAATAATCACGTTCCCAAAACACAAAACAACCCCCAAAGGCTAGAAAAATCTTGACCGGTTTCACTGCTTAAGAGCTGGCATCTTTCTGTTCCTTACTCCACTGGTTGTGTCTAACAGGCTCCTGGGCATATTTTTGTGAATGTTAATAAATCTTCCAAGGACTTCTGGTTCTTACTTGTAAGTACCGTGGCAATCAGGACAGACTGTGTAGCCAAAGATACCCACATGTAACTGCTGTGAGGATGAGTCAAGAGTCTAGTGGAGCGAGTGAGTAACCGACAGCCTCACATCTAGGAATTGAACCGGGGCCAGAAAGCCATCTGGATGGCAAACAGCAACATGAGAAGAATTTTAAATAGCTTCAGCTATAGAAAAAGCACTGCTAAGGCTCTGGACCTTTTAACTATTTATCTACTATCATTTTGAAAATAAGAGATAATGCATACAATTTAAAAGAGTGTGTTACCAATGCTGGCTTTTCTCCACAGCCATTTCAGGGCTTACTATTCTTTTGCACAATGGTTTAACTTTGCTTAGCACAGTATTTATTTGTTTTAATTTTTTCCTCTTGGTGACCAATTTCCCTCTTAATGTATCTGGCTATGAATGACAAAATGCAAAGAGAAAGTAGGGAACTAAGAACAGTAGGGAGGAGTCTGTCACTGGAGTCTCCTTCAACTGTCTTTTCTCTCCAGAGGATACAGTGAGCCACAGAAGGCAAGCTGACAGTGTCATTCAGTGCAAAGCATTGAGCAAAGAGGAGAAGAGAGGCTAGTCAGAGGTGGAATTCCTATCTAGCAAGACAAGGTCCTGGGTTCAATTAATTACTAAACATTCACTCTGTTAAAGGCACACCACACGTCTGAGGAAAGATAAGATTTAAAAAATAAAATACTGGGACTGAAGAGATGGCTCAGCAGTTAAGAGCACTGGCTGCTCTTGCACCCACATGGCGGCTCACAACCATCTCTAACTCCAGTCCCTGAGCTTCAATGCCCTCTTCTGGCCTCTGTGGGCACTGCACACATAGGGCACACAGACATGCATACAGACACTCACAGATGTTAAGTGGGAGTCACGCCTGATCTGCTTTGCCTGGAGGGTGTTCCTTCTTACATGAAGGAAACACATGAGAAGGTAGCTAAGGCTTAAATGGTTCATTGCAGTGATTTCCACCTTGGTCTAGAGGAGCTGCAGCTGCAGGAAATGAGGGTAACTGCTGGGAAAGAAGCCTACAGGGAGAGTATTTGTCTGACCATCCCAAGGAGGGAGGAGGTAAGGTGAAGCGGAGGGGCCATTAGGAGCAAGTATGGCAGGTGAGTACAGGTACCACCCTTTCAAGAGACTCAATGCCATTTTCATAGGGCCTATTTAGTGTATGTCTCTGTCTCTCTCTCTCTCTCTCTCTCTCTCTCTCTCTCTCTCTCTCTCTCTCTCTGTGTGTGTGTGTGTGTGTGTGTGTGTGTGTGTGCTGTGCACACCCTTAATCCCAGCACCCCAAAGCCAGAGGCAGACAGGAGACCAGCCTTGTCTACACAGTGAATTCTAGGCAAGCCAGGGTTCCACAATGAGACCCTGTCTTAAAAAATAAAATAGAAATAACAAATAAAACAGTCATATTTTCCAAAGGATACAGACTATTTTAAACGTTCTTAATTTAATACTTTTAAGCCAGTTATTAATATGTCTGCCAACAACTTGCACAAATGCATAATCTTATATTTCATGTAATAACTTTTATTTGCCATTCTGAGATTACAGAATATGCTACCATGACTGGCCCTGTGATGAAGCCTGCATCAGGATCTGGGGAAAGCTAGTGAACTTTGAAAGCCTGATGTGATAACAAAGCTGGTAAGGACCACCTGTTACAACCTGCTTTCTACAACACGGGCTGTGCACTGAAGATGCCTGGGAAAACTTTGCTTTAGTCACTAAGGAAATGCTCACATGCTATAAATATTAAGAGTATGGATTCTTGGGCTGGAGAGATGACTCAGTGGTTAAGAGCTCTGACTACTCTTCCAGAGAACCCCGAGTTCAATTCCCAGCACCCACATGATAGCTAACAACTATCTATAACTCTAAGATCTGACACCCTCACACAGACATACATGCAAATAAAATAAAAATAAATTTAAAACCAGGCAGTGGTGGCACACACCTTTTATCTCAGCACTCAGGAAGCAGAGGCAGGTGGATCCCTGTGAATTCAAGAACAGCCTGGTCTATAGAGCTAGTTCCAGGACAGGTTTCAATGCTGCACAAAAAAACTTTCTCTCCAACCCACTCCCAAAATTAAAAATAAATGAACAAATAAATTTTAAAAGAGAGTATGGTGGCCGGGTGGTGGTGGAGCACGCTTTTAATCCCAGCACTTAGGAGGCAGAGACAGGCAGATCTGTCTTGAAAAACCAAAAAGAGTATGAATTCTTACTTTTAAAATTATATTTATTTTGTGCGAGCATATGGGGGGCATGTGTGTACATTACAGCATATGTGTGAATGTCAGAGAAACATTGTGAGAGTTGATCTCCTCCTTCCATCATACTGGTCTCAGGCTTCTCAGGCTTGCTGACAAGCACATTCACCCACTGAGGCATCTTGCTGGCCCTAGAGTATGGGTTCTTTTTTTCCCCCTAAGACAAGACAGTTTCTCTGTGTAACAGCCCTGACTATCCTAGAACCCACTTTGAAGATCAGGTTAGCCTCAAGAGATCCATCTGCCTACACACCTTCGAACACCTGATTTTTGACAAAGAAGCAAAAATATCAAGTGGAAAAAAGAAAGCATATTTAATAAATGGTGCTGGCATAACTGGATATCAACATGTAGAAGAATGAAAATAGATCCATATCTATCACCATGCACAAAATTCAAGTCCAAATGGATCAAAGACCTCAACATAAAGCCAGCCACACTGAACCTTATAGAAGAGAAACTGGGAAGTACACTTGAACGCATTAGCACAGGGAACCACTTCCTAAATATAACCCCAGCAGCACAGACACTGAGAGAAACAATTAATAAATGAGACATCCTGAAAATAAAAAGCTTCTGTAAAGCAAAGGACATGGTCAACAAGACAAAAAGACAGCCTACAGAATGGGGAAAGATCTTCACTAACCCCACATCAGAGGGCTGATCTCCAAAACATACAAAGAACTCAAGAAATTGGTCATCAAAAGAACAAATAATCCAATTTAAAAAAAATGGAGTACAGACCTAAACAGAGAACTCTCAACAGAGAAATCTAAAATGGCTGAAAGACACTTAAGGAAATGTTCAACATCCTTAGTCATCAGAGAAATGCAAATCAAAACAACCCTGAGATTCCATCTTACACCTGTAAGAATGGCCAAGATCAAAAACACTGATGACAATTTATGCTGGAGAGGTTGTGGGGTAAAGAGAACACTTCTGCATTGCTGGTGGGAGTGCCAACTGGTACAGCCCCTTTGGATGTCAGTGTGGCGATTGCTCAGAGAATTAGGAAACAACCTTCCTCAAGACCCAGTAATACTACTTTCGGGTATTTATCCAAAGGATGCTCAATCGTGCCACAAGGACATGTGCTTAACTATGTTCATAGCAGCATTGTTTGTCATAGCCAGCACCTGGAAACAACCTAAATGCCCCTCGACCAAAGAATGGAAAAGGAAAATGTGGTATATTTCCACAATGGAGTACTATACAGCAGAAAAAAATAACATCTTGAATTTTGCAGAAAAATGGATGGAGCTAGAAAACATCACTTTGAGTGAGGAGTGAGGTAACCCAGACCCAGAAAGACAATTATCACATGTACTCACTCATAAGTGGTTTTTAAACATAAGGCAAAGAAAGCCAGCCTACAAATCATAATCCCAGAGAACCTAGACAACAATAGGACCCTAAGAGAGACTTACATAGATCTAATCTACATGGGAAAGAAAAAAACCAAAATCTCCTGAGTAAATTGGGAGCATGGGGACCTTGGGAGAGGGCTAAAGGGGAGGGGAGAAGCAGGGAGGGGAGCAGAGAAAAATGTAGAGCTCAAAAAAATCAATAAAATTAAAAAAAGAGAGAGATCCATCTGCCTCTATCTCCCTGAATGCTGGCACTGAAAAAGTATGAACACTTAAACATTTAAAACTGGGGCCTAAGGAATAAGATAATGACATCCATGTCTCCATGACAGACTTGGAACTGGGATGGAACACCAGGTAAGGCAAAGATTGCAGCTGATTATGAAGTTCTTTCCACCGCATGCAGAGTGGAAACGACTGAGGTTCCTCAGGTCAGGAATCTGCAGGATGACTACTGCCTGCATCATCGCATTCTCCTTACAACAACACCCACAGATAACAAATGACAACCACAGGGTGGAAACAACTGCTTCTTGAGCGACAACACAGAGTCTGCTAAGCTTGGCCATTATTAATGTTCAGTCTGTTACAATGTCCTTCACTAATTTAGTCACACACACCTGGTGGCAAGTCCAGGCTTAAAACTCAGAATCATTAGTCATGGGTAGTCCAATATCAAGCGTTTCCCTTCTCCATCCACACAGGAAACAGAATTATCAGTAGCAGTAACGAGACTTCCACCATGACTCCAGCGAAGCCTTCGCTTCTACCCGCACTCACTGCTTTCCTACTTGGCACTGTATTTCAGAGCACCCACCCCCGTGGAAATGAACACAGCAGTTCTCCTCCTGTAGCACCTTCCGAAAACCACCGTTTCCAAAACAGCTGCAGAGGCACAATGAATATGAATCTGACTTAAGGCAGCCAGGAAATTAGGCAGAGAGAGCCAGGACATCAGGACACCAGAGGACAGGCACAGAGTGAAGAAGAGGCTGACTACCTGAGGTGGTCTTCCTGATGAAGATGAACAAGAGGAGATCCAGTGAAAAGTGCTCAAGAGGCAAGACCAAAATGATTAGAGGAAGCATGTTTTAGGGGTAGGGATATAGCTCAACCAAAACCCAAACTTAACAGGACATAAGTCAAAGCACACAACTTATTCAGCTGATGAGCTACAATGTGAAAAGGACTATCAAGGAAATATGAACCCAACTTAAAGCAAACAACCAGAAATTTACCAAAGCCCAAGTAACCCAAAAGCATACAGATAAAAGTGCTTAATGTAATTCTTCACTAAAGAGATAAAGATCAAGATCACCATTAGGACAGTGTGGACTCACACCTTCAAGCCCAGCATGGTAGGAGAGGCAGGTGGATCTGAGTGAGGCAGAGCTATGGTGTCACTGTGTCAAACTAAAAACCAAACACAAAGAAACGAAACCCACTGATATCCACAGATCACTATTAGCAGGTGAACAAACTCATTCTTCTCTAAGCAGAACACCAAAAACTCCACTGATCTTTATTCTGTGATACTCTTACCTAAAAACATTAAAACTAAAATTTTCAGCCAGGCAGTGGTGGTGCACACCTTTAATATCAGCACTCCAGAGGCAAAGACAGGGGATCTCTGTGAGTTTGAGGCCAGCCTGGTCTACAGAGCAAGTTCCAGGACAGGTTCCAAAGCTACAGAAAAACCCTGTCTCAAAAAAAAAAAAAAAAAAAAAAACCACTAAAATTTTTCATAATAACCAAAAGAAGTCTCAACTCAAACATACATACATCAATAGAACAAGAAATTGCACTGAATGTTTTATAATATGAAAAAATAATTAAATATAACTCTATACACACCACTGATGACCCTCACAAACACAGTTAACAGAAACAAAAGGGGCCAGGCATGAACTCACATCTGTTGTATCCACAGTACTCAGGGGGCTAAAGCAGAAGAATTGCTACTCAGTTTCACACCAGTTTGGAATAATGTGAGACACTGTCTCAATTTTAAAAAGGAGGGAGGGGTAGTAAAAGAACACATACCATAAGATTCAATTTACTTAACTACATATACCATTTGGAATGTCATTAGAGATAGACATGGTGGCCCACATAGGCCCCAGTGCTGGAATTATAGGCAGGCTGAGTGGTCCAGCCAGCAGCAGTTCCTAGGTTCGGGGAGGAGGGGGTCTTTACATTTGCTGTTTGCATAGCAAGCACTTTAATCAGTGAGCCACTTCCCTAGCCCCACTGAATGTTTTTTATGCAAGCAGATTTTCACAGCAAACGCAAGGCCTGGCATGAAGAGTCGTGTGATGGGAACTCTTTCTCTGGTCCTCTCAGCCTATGGTGTTAGCATTGGTGTTAACAAAGCCAAACTTCAGACTGCTCTGGTCCCTGCAACTGGACTCATCCCGCACGGTTCCCACCTCTAAGTTGTTCCTATCATGCACCTGTCCAACTGCTGGTTACAACTTTGTCTTTTCTCGAAAGTTTAAGACAGAATACACATCATAGACTATAGCAAGAATTTGTATTTTTATAGTTGATTTTTTTTTTTTTGGTTTTTCGAGACAGGGTTTCTCTGTGGTTTTGGAGCCTGTCCTGGACATAGCTCTTGTAGACCAAGCTGGTCTTGAACTCACAGAGATCCGCCTGCCTCTGCCTCCCTAGTGCTGGGATTAAAGGCGTGAGCCACCACCGCCTGGCTATAGTTGATTTTTATAACACCATTATAATGGTACCTGATAAGGATCTGGGCTCAATTTCCAATACCCCATTCACACAAAGTCTGGATTATGGAGCATTTCAGAACTGGAAACTCAATTTGTACTATCCATTTTATAAAATTTCACTTAGAGGGGCTGGAGAGATGGCTCAGTGGTTACGAGCATTGCCTGCTCTTCCAAAGGTCCTGAGTTCGATTCCCGGCAACCATGTGGTGGCTCACAACCATCTGTAATGAGGTCTGGTGCCCTCTTCTGGCCTGCAGACATACACACAGACAGAATATTGTATACATAATAAATAAATTTAAAAAAATTTCACTTAGAATATATCCTGCTGGGCAATGGTGGCATACACCTTCAATCCCAGCAGAGACAGGTGGATATTTGTGAGTTCAAGATCTAGGACAGCTGGGACTACACAGAGAAACCCTGTCTCAAAAAAAAAAAAAAAGCATATATCCTATATGTTATACATTAAACCAGTAAACTTCCAGGACTGCAAAGATGGCTCCTTAGATGAGAGCACTTCCTGCATAATCATGAGGACTGGAGTTCGTATTCCAGCACCTTGGAGCGAGCCAGGCATAACCACAGATCAGTACCTTAGCTCTGATGAAAATGGAGACAAGGGCTGACCAGGTTTGATGGTTTCGAGCCTAGCTGTGAAAATGTGAGCCCCAGGTTCAGGAAGAAACTGTGCTTCAAAGGAACAGGATGACAGCTGTAGACCCAAAGTCTTCTAGCTGGAATGTGTACAAACACAGGCTTACAGACACCCATACATGTGCGTTCATATAGTCACACAGTCAGACATACGCACAGTATATAAAAAATGAAATGAAACCCTTTGGGGTTGGACAGATGGCGCAACAGTTATGAGCACTTGTTCTTACAGAGGACCTGGGATGGATCACCAGCACCTACATGGCAGCTGACAACTGTCCACAACTTCAGTTTCAGAGACTTCCACACTCTTTTATGCCCTCTATAGATAACAGTCACATGTGTGGTGCAAAGACATACCTACCTACGTGGGGGCAAAATACACATAGAAAATTAACTGTCAGATAGTGATAGTGCACGCCTTTAATACCAGCACTAAGGAGGCAGAGGCAAGTGAATCTGAGTTCAAGGCTAGCCTGGTCTTCAGAGTGAGTTCCAGAACAGCCAAGGCTACAGCAAAATCCTGTCTCAAATAAACAAACAAAAAACAAAAACAAACAAACAAAATAATCTAAAACAGACAACCTGGACTAGTGAGATGACTTAACAGGCAGAGGTGTTTTCAGCAGCAGGGAAAGACAGCCAGAGTCTGATGTCTGAAATCCACATAAAGGTGGACAGAGGGGACCAACTAGACAAAGATATCCTCCGAATACATGAGTGCTGTGGAACATTCTCTCTCTCTCTCTCTCTCTCTCTCTCTCTCTCTCTCTCTCTCTCTCTCTCTCTCTC
>NW_004949122.1:5215918-5219845 GCF_000317375.1 Microtus ochrogaster | reverse complement strand
AATAATAAATATTAATAATAATAAAATTTTAAGTCTGCCTTAACCTAAGCTTTCACATAAAGCTGTAGGCATGAAATGCACGGACAGCTCAACACCCTCTTCCCCTGGAAAACTGGGCTGAGAACAAGGCAGACATTTATACTGCCCTTTAGCTACTACTTCCTCTATCGTGTGGCTGTCAAAAGGCTAAATGAGATTCTGGCAACATAAAAAAAACAGTTTTGAAAGGTCATGCTATGCAGACAGTCACAGCTTTCATAGCGTCCTTTCTAAGGAAGACTACATGACAATCTGACCAGTTATGTTCTGATTAAAAGCAAAATGCACATTGCCACTGCATTATCAAAGGACCAGAACTGTAGACACTCAATAATATCTTTATGAAGATCATTTTCCACTGTATAAACACACAGTGCTATTAGTGAAAAGGACCCTTGAGTAATGAAACAGAACTGGAGGTAGGATACAAGCTCCCCTAAACACTGGCAGGCAGGCTAAAACTGGACCACTCTGTTCACTCAGTGTTTATAAACTTAAAAAACTTTCAAATTAAAACAGATCAACAGCAGGTTTGGTGGCACCTGCCTATAATCACAGCACTTAGAACAGGGAGATAAGAGGTTCAGGAGTTCAATGTTATCTTCAGCAACATAATGGCTTTAAAGACCCTGTCTCAAAAAACCAAAAACATGATGGTGAATGCCTCCAACCCCAACATTGGGGAGGCAGAGGCAGAAGGATCAGGAGTTTAAAGACAGCCTTAGAAGAAATCAAACATGTTTAATCTGCGATCTTTCATAGAGCTACCTTACCTCGTTTTCTGGAAGTGCCCAAGACCTACAACTTCAAGAAAAGCATGTAAAAGACAGCCTTAGATACAGAAAAGAATTAGAGACCACACTATACTACACAAGACACTGTCCCAATAAACAAAAAACAAAATCACACACACAAAAAAAACCAAACTAAATTTTAAATGCATCATTTTCCAAGGAAAAGCATAATACTATATTCAGTTGGATGTGTACTTAGTGACAGAGCACACGCTTAGCATGTGTGAGATGCTGGGTTAAGGCTGTAGCACCTAGAAAAGAACATTAACACTGTTCGCAGACATGGTGGGGCATGCCTCTAATCGCAGCACTCTGGCAGTTGAGGCAGGAAAACAGTCCTGAATTAAGGCCAGCCTGGGCTACAGAGTGAGCCCATATTTCAAACTGACCATTCTTTTAAATTGCATATAAAGCAACAAGTTTCCTATGGATATTCATGCATAGGTATTAAGTTTGGATTGGTGCCCTGACACGCACCCTGCCTACCCTCTGTTTCCACCCTGCAGCTGCTTGTTCCCTTCGGCTCCCGGGATTCCCCTCTCCACTTACACATCATGTGTTTTATTCCTCTTCCTGACTCACCCTGATCATTCTTCAGAATTTCCCTAATTTGATTACTTCAAAAACCTGCCAGCTGGGCATAAACAATGCATGGTTTTAATCCAAGCACTCGGGAGGCAGAGACAGGTGGATTTCTGAGTTTGAAGCCAGTCTAGAGCTAGTAGCTTTAGGCCTGTCAGAGCTACATAGTGATAGTGAGACTCTGCCTCAAAAAAATCAATCAAACAAACAAACAACCCAAATAAATGGGGCTAGAAAGATAGCTCAGTGATTAAGAGCACCGGCTACTTACTCTACCAGAGGACCCAGGCTTAATTCCCAGCATCTACACAGCAGCTCACCACTGTCAAGAATACAAGGGTTGACAGGGCAAACATGCATGCAAAACACCCACAAAATAAAACAACGGGTAAAGCTAAAGCTGTTTGGTAGAGCACTGGCTCACCTAAGGTTCAATCTCCAGTATTGTCATATATCCAAAAAAGGCAGTAAGTCAGTAAAAATTATCTAGCTTCTGAAATGTCCAAACTTGGGGGCTGGAGAAATGGCTCAGAAGTTAAGAGCATTTGTTACTCTTCCAGAGCACCCAAGTCTGATTCCCACCACCCACATGGTGGCGCACAACAGACAATAACTCCAGTTCCAGAGGATATGACGCCCTCTTCTGGCCTCTGTAGGCATTGCACACACATACATTCAAAGTACTCATACAAACAAAAAATAAACTGTTCAAACTGATAGGTTAATAGCAGCAGCCTGGTTTTATGCTTGCTTTTGTTATCCATGCTACGAATGTGTGCTCTTGTAACTCTACCACCTGGTAAATGTTGTTGTTTTTATTTTTGTTTGTTTTTCAAGACAGGGTTTCTCTGTATAGCCCTAGCTGTCCTGGAACTTGCTCTTTTAGACCAGGCTAGCCTCAAACTCACAGACATTACTACTGCCCAGCACACCTGATAAGTCTTTAATACAACAAAAATAATAAAAGAATAATAAAAACACCTTTATATAGTAGTAGTGTCTCACTACTGTGATCCCAGGACTTCAGACTGAAGGAGCTCATGCTCCAGGCTAGCCTGTGCTATATGGTCAATTTCAGGCCATCTTGGACTACAGTTTCAAACAAACAACAAAAGCAAATAAGCAAACAAATATCTCCTCTGTATTAAGCAACCCTCAGTAGGCCCTTAGTTTACCTTAAAAAGAGGCCTAGGACTGTCCCCCATATAAACCCTGTCTCAAGAAATAGGAAAAAAAAATTAGAAGCTAAACAATATTCAAACTTTCCTTCTATATTCAACTTTGTAAGAGACTAAGAAATAAAACCTACAAAACTGGACACTTACCTCAAAATAACAGCCCCCATTTCGGTGTTTTAGGAACGTGTGACATTACTTGGGTTTAAAGTGAAATATTCATGAAGACTCTTTCAGATTAGAAGATAAACTGAAAAATAAAAGGTTGAAAGGCAAGTATTAAAACCAGATAATTTAAGTGTTCACTGCATGTATGCGGCACTTGACTGTGTATAGCACACACGTGTAATAAACAGGCTGAAGATCTAATGAGGTTGAGAAACTTTTATGTTGAGGATCCATGCTCGAGTGTTCTCAGTTCTGGACCAGTTTAAAAGTCTGATACCTTTTCCTTATATATTTAGGTTTATATATTTAGGATAAGTCTAAGTAATCCATAGGATGTAGAACAGAACAGAAATGCAGGATCCCCAGGCCAGCCAGGCCCTGTCTCAAAAAAAAAAAATTTTAAAAAATAAAAATAAAAAACAACAACAAATTGCAAACTCCTACCCTAAGATAGTTCTACAAGGAAATATGTCTAAATCCAAGCAAAGCTTAGAGGATAAGAACACAAGCTGAGCAGAGTCCACCTGGTCTGTCTGTATTCTGGCAGCCAATTACTACTGTAGTTTCAGAGGCTTTGGAAAATCTTCCCACAGGAAAAACCAACTTAACCACGATGCTACCACGAGGTGTCCCCTGACCACTGAGAGAGAAGACAACAATGACACTTAGCTCACAGCAGAAGTCAAGGCTAAAGAGCACCAGCTCAAACAGGATGTGAAAGCTCTGTTAAATGACATCACCAAGGTCAACACCCTGGGTCCAGTCTAATGGAGGAAGGCAGGATCCATTCGACTGGCTGCTGACTAGGATTCTCTGCACACTGTCAACAGAGTCGTGATCACCACAGCCCAGGTAGCTAATTCTAAATGTAAGAATACTTAGTGCTGGAGAAAGAAACTTTCAGTATTGATCTTTCAGAGGACCCAAGTTTGAGTACCAGTACCTGATGCTGATCAGGCAGCGTACAAAGCTCCTCGAAGTCCAGCTCTGGGGAAATCAAACAACCCTAGTCTCTACAGGCATATGCATTCATGTACACACACTTAAACACTGGTGTAAATGTAATTAAAAATACATTTTTAAAAAATTTTGAGGGGGCTGGAGAGATGGCTCAGTGGTTAAGAGCATTGCCTGCTCTTCCAAAGGTCCTGAGTTCAATTCCCAGCAAC
>NW_004949122.1:5210840-5215818 GCF_000317375.1 Microtus ochrogaster | reverse complement strand
GAGGTCTGGTGCCCTCTTCAGGCCTGCACACAGACAGAATATTGTATGCATAATAAATAAATAAATAAATAAATAAATATTTTTAAAAATTTGAATGAATTAAGCCAGACACAGTGGCTCACACCTTCAATCCCAGAACCCAGGAGGCAGGAGAACATGGATCTCTGTGAGTCTGAGACCAGTCAAAGCTACAGAGTTGAGATCCAGTCTCAAAAATGAATGAATGCAGGCAATGGTGATGCATGCCTGTAATCCCGGCACTTGGGAGACAGAGGCAGGCAGATCTCTGCGAGTTCAATGCCAGCCTGGTCTACAGAGTTAGTTCTTGGACAGCCAAAGCTACACAAAGAAACCTTGTCTCAAAAAAAAAAAAAAAACCTCACAGCAAAAAATGAATGAATCTATGAATGATGATACAGAGCTACTTGTTCAAAAAAAAAAGAATTTAAAGACAGAGGATGCTTAGTATTAAATTCAGCACAGTTCCTCCTTTTAAGTAAGGAGCCAAAATTACATACACAATGTCGGCCACAGTCAAGACACTAATTCAGGGCATGGTGGCCATATTTTTAATCTTAGTACTTGGGAGCAGAAATATCTCTGAGTTTGAGGCTAGCCTGGTCTACACGGTGAGACACTGTCTAATAAATTAATAAACAAAGACGATGACTCTCTATTAAGTGAACAGCATTGTCTGCACAGCATGGTGGAACGTATCTGTGTCACAGCACTTAGAAGGTGGAGACAGGAGAATTACAATTTCAAAGTCATCCTCAATTACGTAGTAAATTTGGAACCAGTCAGAGCTACATCAGAAGCTTATGGCAAAAAAACAAACAAACAAAAAAAAAAAAACAAATCACATTTATCTTTCCATCCCTACTCCGCTCAGACTGGAAGTTGACCACAGCACCTCGCTAGGAAAATCCCTACCCATTACCAATAGGCTGCCTCTCCAGTCCTGTTTACATTCTTTAAGACAGTAAGTGTGTCTGTCTTAAACAGACATTTCCAAGACTGAACTTGAACTCACTTTACCTCAAGCAGATCTTGAACCTACAATCTTCCTGCCTCAACCTCCCAAGTGACTAGGCTTCCTGGCAGGTACTAACAGTCTTAATTTCATGTTCTTCACACAAACACATTCTTCCTATTTTTTGGCTTTTTTAAAAAAGATTTATTTCTTTATTATGTATACAGTATTCTGACTGCATGTATCCCTGCAAGCCAAAAGAAGGCACCAGATCTCAGTACAGATGGATATAAGACACCATGTGGTTGCTGGGAGTTGAACTCAGGACCTCTGGAAGAACAGCCAGTCCCCAGACCCTTTTCAGCTTTTTTTTTAAAAAAATATTTATTTATTTATCATGTATACAATATTCTGTCTGTGTGTGTCTGCAGACCTCGTTACAGATGGTTGTGAGCTACCATGTGGTTGGCGGGAATTGAACTCATGACCTTTGGAAGACCACTGAGCCATCTCTCCAGCCCTCCTTTTCAGCTTTTAAAAGCAGTGTCTCATGTAGCCTATATGACTTTGAACTCCCTACGCAAATACACCTGAATGAACATGCCAAGGTCCACACCCATGAGACACACACAAATGGCCCCTGAGCCCTCTTACTCTTGTTCACTTTATCGTGTAGGGTGTAGCCTGATTACTACATAAGCTAAAAGTTACCCATTCTCAAACACAGGAAGCTGGGGATAAGAGTTTAACAAAATTCTCTAGAATCCAGTTTCTCTTTTATAAACAATTTATTTTTATCATGTTCATTGGTGTTTTTTCTGCATGTATGTCTGTGTGAGGATGTTAGGAGCACTCGAACGGGAGTTAAGGACAGGTGTGAGCTGCAATGCGGGTGCTGGAAATTGAACCAGGGTTCTCTGGAAGGCTAGCCAGTGATTTTGACTGATGAACCATCTCTCCAGTCCCTAAAACCCAGTTTCTTTAACTACGAGTAATGACTATATGTAGGGTTTTTTCTGGGGGAATCACAGAAAAATTGGCAATATTAAAAGGTCTGTGAACATGCAACAGCCAAATATTAATTAGAAATGACCTAATGAATCTTAGGTGTTTCTGCAGCTTGCACTGCATTGTATCAGGAGACTGCTGCAAACTTGCCTCTGAACAAAGCAAGAATGCTGTGCAAGGCACCCGCCGTCATCATGCTGCCTGAAACAGCTCGACTCCTATCTGAGACTACTGCATGTTATGAATTACAAGGCTTTCACTGTACACACAGGGATTTCTGCTCTTATAAAAATAATGATTTAATTATGGAAACCAACACTTTTAGTTATTTCCTACTGTTACTCCTCAGGATGCTAAGTACTAAATTAGTGTGTCTTTAGATTGTGCTAAAATCTTCTATTCTGTCGTCAGGCATTGGTGGCGCACACCTTTAATCCCAGTACTGGGAGGCAGAGGCTGGTGGATCTCTGTGAGTTTGAAGCCAGTTTGATCTACATAGAGAGCTGCAGGACAACTGGGGCTATACAGAGAAACCCTTTCTAAAAAACCAAACCAAAAAAAAACAAACAAAAGTTATATTTGGGTCACTATCACCAGAATACATTGTACACATGTATAAAGCTGTCAAAGAAAAGAAAAGAGAAGAAAACAGAAGGGAAAAAAAGAAACGTTTATTTTTTTAAATTGTTTTTTGAGTTGCTGACTCGAGTTTCATGAGAAATGGCTATATATGTTTTGGCTTGGGATTAGAATATGATTTTCAGGGGGCTGGAGAGATGGCTCAGTGGTTAAGAGCATTGCCTGCTCTTCCAAAGGTCCTGAGTTCAATTCCCAGCAACCACATGGTGGCTCACAACCATCTGTAATGAGGTCTGGTGCCCTCTTCTGGCCTTCAGGCATACATGCAGGAAGAATATTGTACACAGAATAAATAAAAATAAATATTAAAAAAATATGATTTTCAACAATTTTTGAAGTGACCTTATACATACTTCTGCCATTAAAAATAAATAAGTGGCTGGAGAGATGGCTCAGTGGTTAAGAGCACTGACTGCTCTTCCAGAGGTCCTGAGTTCAATTCCCAGCAACCACATGGTTACTCACCACTACCTGTAATGAGATCTGGCGTACTCTTCTGGCCTGCAGGCATTCATGCAGACAAAACACTGTATACAAAATAAATAAATATTTTTTTAAAAAATCCTCTGTTTTAGCTGGATGGTGGTGGCGCATGCCTTTAATCCCAGCACTCGGGAGGCAGAGGCAGGCAGATCTCTGTGAGTTCGAGGTCAGCCTGGTCTACAAGAGCTGGTTCCAGGACAGGTTCTAAGGCTACAGAGAAACCCTGCCTTAAAACCAATAAATAAATAAATAAACATGCAAGGTAGTGGGGTGGCAGCACACACTTTTAATCCCAGCACTTGGGAGGCAGAGGCAGGTGAATCTCTGAGTTCGAGGCCAGCCTGGTCTACAGAACGAGTTCCAGGACAGCCGGGCCACACAGAGAAATCCGGTCTCAAAAAAGCTAAAGATAAAAATAAACAAGTATATCTACCTGTTGTGAAATTTTTCTTTCATCTTTAATATATAAAAAAGTAATTGCATACCAAAGAATTATTTTAAAATAAACATCATTATCAATAGACCTTTGGTTTGTATAACTATTTCATATGCCTATGTACTAGGGGGTCAACTAAAAGTGTCTTGGATGAAAAGTCCCAAAGGGAAAAGTACAAGAAGCCTGCTCTACCGTGAGTAAAAAGAGATCATTAATCAAAACAGCAAGAAGCCAGGTGTGGCAGCAGCAATTGCAATCCCAGTGGAGGTCAGAAGGCAGAGGCAGGCATGTGGTGTGTTCAAAGGCCAGCCTGGAAGATGCAGGAAGCCCTATTTCAAAATTTAAAGAAATAAATTTAGGTCCCAAGAAGCTGACTTATTATTAGATTCTAGCAATTGATATCTACTGAATTTTAATTACAACTAATTTTAAGATTTACTTTATCTGCTATCATAGTGCTGAAAGCCTGCTGTCCTGCCACTCAGGAGGTAGAGGATCACTGACAGCTTAAAGCCAGCGTTTGCCAAGGTTACAGTGAGAGCCTGACTTTAAAAAAGAAAAATGTTACTAAAATTCTTTTTCTTGCTCTTTTTTGTGTGGTCCTACCCAGGCCTTGAACATGGCAATCGAAAACTCTACTATTGGTTGTGGCCCTGCCCCATTAAAATATTTTTAATAATTTTAATTAAAATTATTAATTAATAAAAATACCTTTAATCCCAGAACTCAGAAGGCAGAGGCAGTTAGACCTGAGTCTGAGGCCAACCTATCTACTACACACAGCGAGTTACAGGCCAACCAGGGTTACATAAACAACAAAATGTGTGTTTTTTACAACAGGGTTATGTAGTTGATGATGAGGTAACTCCTGACTCTTCAGCCTCCACCACCCAAGTGCTGGAGTTATAGGTAGACTCCACCATACCTGGCTACAACTTTTTATTTTTATTTATGTGCATGAATGTTTTGCCTGCATGTATGTATCCGCACCACATACATGTCTGGTATGCTGAGATCAGAAGAGGGTGTGGGACTTGCCCCAGACCTGGAGTTACATGCGGTAGTGAGCTGCCATGTGGGTGCTGGGAATCAAATCCAGGTCTTTGGAAGAGAAACCAGTGCTCTTAACCTCTGAACAATCCCTCCAGCCCCTAAAAAAATTTTTAACGTAGGGTCTCACTATGTAGCCCTGGAACTAATTATATAGACCAGGTTAGCCTCAAACTTAGGGACACACCTACCTCTGCCTCCTGAGTACTGGGATTAAAGGAGCACCACAGCCGGGCGATGGGGGCGCACGCCTTTAATCCCAGCACTTGGTTTTGTTTGTTTTTTTTTTTTTTGGTTTTTAGAGACAGGGTTTCTCTGTAGCTTTGGAGCCTGTCCTGGGACTCCCTTTGTAGACCAGGCTGGTCTCGAACTCACAGAGATCCGCCTGC
>NW_004949122.1:5208983-5210693 GCF_000317375.1 Microtus ochrogaster | reverse complement strand
ACAGGGCCCCAAGGCCTTCAGGGGATAATCCTAGAAAGAAACCAAATAAAAAAAAAAAAAAAAAAAAAAAAAAAAAAGGTGGGGGGGCACCACAACCAACCCACTGTGCCTCTCTTGAACCTTCATCAGCTTTGCATGCTCAGTGTCTCACACAGCATGAACACATCTTTTCAACAAATGTTCCATGAAGAAATTAGTATAGGAAAATACTCACAGTTCTAATGTTAAAAGTGTATTATGTTGATGAAGTAGACTTTCCCACAACCAATAGAAATGTATGAAAGAAAACTCATGATAAATTGATAGCAATGCCAGAGGAAGAATAAAGAATACATTCAGACCTGGTGGATACAGTAGGGCAGACCTTCAAAGTTCTGCCCTACGGCAACAAGGAAAGCTGATCCCAAAGGCAACTCAACTCCAAACACCCACAGCTCCAGTGCTCTGACCGAAAAAGCATCCACCTCGGCATGGAGACAATCACACCACTGTTCTTAAAGGGTGGGAGGGGCAGTGCTGAGGAGGTAGGGAGAAACCAGCCACTGGTGACTAAAACAAGTATCTGCAGTCTGTGAAATTCATGTGTATTTGAAAATTTTGTTAAAAAGTAATAAAATAGGGCTGGGGTGTAGATCAGTGGAGGGGGCAGGCATGGCCCTGAGCTCAAACACCACCACCAAAACTAAATTAAATATTAGTGTAAAAAATTGGGGTAGGGATTGACCACAGTGGCAGAGAGTGTGTAGAAGCCCATGCTGCTCCAGTCTCACTAACACACACACACACCCCAAAATAAATGCAATAAACAAATACATCTGGCCTACTACCTTGATGATATATCAGTACACTGAGATGTGTTCACTAAATAGCTAAAGAAGCACCTTTACCACAGATGTTTACCACAAATAAGCTATTTGCAGTAGGACCCAGGAGACTGGAACAAGATGCCACACTAGCCAAAGAGAGTGAGTGAATAGGCAATCCTCAGCCATGGCCACTGCAGCCTCACCTCAGCTGACAGCTTCCTCTGCGCCTCTACTCTCAAACTGTAAAATAAACCCCTAAATGCAGAGGCTGTTGTAATTTTCAGAGTCTCTTTAACTTGGGTACCAGAAAGCCTCAAGCCCTTGGAACAAATCCGGTATCCGGATGATTTGAATCCTCATCAGTCAACTCGCTGACGGTAAACATCATGTTGGAAACTCATCCAATTATGGTTAGATCATTTACAAACTAGCTGATACTGCTACCACATTTTCTTTATGATATCTAATTACTTACTTAATGTCTGCACGTACACACACATTTTCTCGCTTGCTTATTATACACATGGCCTGGTATCTCGAGTAAATGAAGGACAGATGACTCTGAAGGAATCAATGTCTGGGAGAGACGACTGGCTGCAACACTTGCTGTGAGATGAGGAGGACCAGAGTGTGGATCCACATATGCAGACACAGGCAAACAAACACCTTTTTTTTCAAGTCAGGGTTTTTCTGTGTAGCCTCAGTTGACCAAATAATCTTTCTTTCTTTTTTATTTTTTAAATGCTTAGTTTCTACTGGGTTTCCTGTTGTATACTTAAGAATAAACACTTTAGGGTCTGGAGAGATGGCTCAGCAGTTTAGAACACTGGTTGCTTTCAGAGGTCCTAAATTCAATTTCCAGCAACCACATGGTGGCTCACAACCATCTATAATGGGATCTGAT
>NW_004949122.1:5194955-5208883 GCF_000317375.1 Microtus ochrogaster | reverse complement strand
AAGAATAGCTGGGCGATGGTGGCGCACGCCTTTAATCCCAGCACTCGGGAGGCAGAGGCAGGCGGATCTCTGTGAGTTCGAGACCACCCTGGTCTACAGAGCTAGATCCAGGACAGGCTCCAAAGCCACAGAGAAACCCTGTCTCGAAAAACAAAACAAAACAAAACAAAAAAAAAAGAATAAAACACTTGGGATGCAGAGTCAGAAGAATAAGTTTAACACTACCCCGGCTACAGAATGAGATCTTTTTTAAAATATTTTTTTATTTATTACGTATACAATAGTCTGTCTGCGTGTATGCCTGCAGGCCAGAAGAGGGCACTAGACCTCATTACAGATGGTTGTGAGCCACCATGTGGTTGCTGGGGATTGAACTCAGGACCTTTGGAAGAGCAGGCAATGCTCTTAACCGCTGAGCCATTTCTCCAGCCCACAGAATGAGATTTTTGTCTCAAAATCACAAAACCAAACATTTTTGCAGTTTCTTCTTCCAAAGCAGTGGTTCTCAACCTTCTTAATGCTGTGACCCTTTAATATACATCTCATGTTGTAGTGACCACCCCCAACCATAAAATTATTTTGTTGCTACTTCATAACTGTAATTTTGCTACTGTTATGAGTCGCAATGTAAATATCCTGGTAAAGAGGATATCTGATATGCAACACCTGTGAAAGGCTTGGTGAGGACCATTCCCCTGCCCCATGGGGTCAAGACCCACAGGTTGAGAACTGATGTTCCAAGGTCTACTGTAGGCAGCCTTTGCCTTTAGAAGATCTGAGCACAGGGAAGGTGGGGCACACCTGTAACCCTAAAGCTTAGACGGTGGGAGGAAGATCGAGTTCAAGGTCAGCCCCATCTATTATTAGAGAATTTGAGACCAGCCTGGTCTCACAGGCCTACAAGACACCCAGTGTCAATAGTAATATTGAAAGAAATCAGGATCATGAGAGCTGCATCAATTAAATTGAAAGAACCAATAATGTCTACATAGACTGAGAGAGAGATGTTAACAATTAAAAATATAATGTTTGGGGGCGTTTTTGGTTTTTTACAAATCTTCAGTGATTTCTTTCCAGTTGTGAAGAGAAGGTGCAGGATCATCACTGTCATATTCATTCTCCCACACTCGGATAATGGAGTCCCAGTGTGGTTATGACTAGGACTGGATGATGATGGGATTCAGGAAAGCTGAGAAGAGACCAACAGCAAGTGAAGAGCTACGGTAGCTATCAGAAAACCAAACCCCTGGGAGCTATTTCTGGGATGCAATCACTCTAGTGTGACACACAGTTTGGGTCTTGACCACTCCCCCGATAAAGCAGGACAGAGAAACTAGAAATTCCAAGGCAGATCATACAAATCGTATCTTAGCTGGATGTGATGCCTATGTGCCTGCATCTGGGACCTGATGGCTAAGTACCAGCACCTGGGAGGATAGTGAGTTCCGGGCCAGCCTGAGCTACACAGTTAGACCGTGTCTCTGACAAATAAATAAAATTCAAGTCTGGCTTCTAGATATCTTCCATTACTAGCCCAGCTTACACTTATCACTTCATAATTTATTGCTCACACCTATAACCCCAGCCTTGCGCTCTGTCTATATGCAGAGTTGAGGCCAGTCTGGGCTACAAGAAACTCGTCTCACAATGGAGGGAGGGAGGGAGGGAGGGAGGGAGGGAAGGAGGGAGGGGGAGGCTCAGCAGCTAAAGCACTTACTTTTCTTATCAATGACCTGGATCCAGTTTCCAGCACCCACATGGCTACCTACAGCTGCCTGTAACTCCAGCTCCTGGGGATGTGAGGTTGTCTTAGGATGCCATCTTCTGACAGCTGTCTTCTGACCTCCGAGGATGCCAAGCACATACGGTACACTGCCATGCATGCAGGCAAAAAACAATCACACACATGGTGCACTTATATACACACAGGCAAACAATCATAAAACAGGAATCTTTAAAAAAAGGAAGAGAGGAAAGTGGACAGGAGGGAAGGAAAGGAAAGAAGAGCCCATACATAAGATGTCTCAGTAGGGCAAGGTGCTTGTTTGCTCTTCTCGGCAGCCTTTTAATTACCTGAACCCACATACTTGAGACCCAGTTCTTGCTAGTTACACACACACACACACACACACACACACACACACACACAAACACACACTGAAATGAATGTTTAAAAAAATTAAAGAAAACCCCCTTATGGGGGCTAGAGATTACCCAGCAAAGGACCCAAATTTGGTTCTCAGTCCCTGTCAGGTAGCTCACAACCATCTGTAACTCCAACTCCAGAGAATCCAATGCCTCTGGCTTCCACAGGCACCTGCACTCACACGCACATACCCACATACAGACGTGTACACCCACACATAATTTGAGAGTAAAAATAAAGCTTCAAATTAAAAAAGCAAAGAAAAGGGGACTCCCTTAGGGTCTAGGTACTACTGATGACAGATGTAATGTTAGCACATCCTCTCCCTTCTCAAACATGAACGAGGGAAGAAAAAAAAGCTCTAACAGTGTGAATGCTTGCTCTATTCATCTTTTAAAGTGAATGGTTATCAATTGCATAGCACGGTTTATCTACTGCAGTATATTGGTATTCAACAGCAAATCTGTTTCCTTCCTTTCTGCCCAGTACTTTAAGATTAAGCTCAGGAAAATCTCCAGTCACCCATAACTGGCAGCCCAGCAAGATTAAAAAAAAAATACTCACAGCCTTAGGACCTGAAAAACCTTTCATTGATTCGTACACACTTACGAGGATATTTAACTATGCTAACGTGATATATTTAAGACTAAGAAGTTTTGGGCTGGAGAGATGGCTCAGAGGTTAAGAGCACTGACTGCTCTTCCAGAGGTCCTGAGTTCAAATCCCAGCAACCACATGGTGGCTCACAGCCATCTGTAATGAGATCTGGTGCCCTCTTCTGGCCTGCAAGCATACATGGAGGCTGAACACTGTGTATATAATAAATAAATAAATAAATGATCTTAAAAAAAAAAAAAAAGACTAAGAAGTTTTTATTTGCAGGGGTGGGGGTGGCAAGGTCGCTTACTATGTGGCCCCGGCTGGCCTGAACTCCTGAACTCACTCCGTGGAGCACAGATGGAATTGCAGGTGTGAACTACTACACCTGGATCATTCAACTTCCTAGTTACTTAAAAAAAAGGGGGGAAGGGGTATAGCTCAGTGGCAGAGCCCTGCACAAAGCCCTGGGTCTGAAGGGCCTATTCAGAAGTACTCTAGAGTAAATTACACTTGAAAAGAGACCAAGAAAAGAGCTACAATAGCTACCAGAAAATACCACAAAAAATAAATAGATGATCAGGGTGTGGTGGTGCACTCCTTTCACCTCAGCACTCAAGAGGCAGATCCCTGGAGTCTGAAACCAGCTCAGTCTATGTAGCGTTCCCAGTAGGCCAGGGCTACATAGTGAAATGAAACCCTGTATTAAAAACCATAAAACCATGAGAGAAAGAAAGAAAGGAAGAAAGAAAGGAAGGAAGGAAGGAAGGAAGGAAGGAAGGAAGGAAGGAAGGAAGGCAGGCTGGGTATAGTGCCTTACACCTGTAACACCATCATTCAGGAGGTGGAGGTAAAAGGATTACTCCAAGCTCCAGGTTAGCCTAGGCTACAGTGAGACTTTAAATCTCATTTAAAAAGAAAAAAAAATTTTTTTTTGTTAAGACCTGCGGCTATACTCAGTGGGAGAATGTTTGCCTAACATGCATGAAGTCCCAGGTTCAAGACAAGATCAGCCTTGATGATGATGGTAGTGAGGATGATGGGCTGGTATGGGAAGAAGATCAGGCCAGCCTAGACTGCATACCCAGCCCCTTGGGGCAGGAGAGTAGAAAACCAGACAGACCTAGAGTGGGGCTGGACAGATGGCTCAGTGGTTAAAAGCCCTGGCTCCTCTTCTAGCACCTTCATGGCAGCTCCAAAACACCTACAGAGATCTCATGTCCTCTTCTGGCCTCCATGGGCATTAGGCATGCACATGATACAAAATACATGCAGGCAAAAAACTCATACAAAATATATGCGTGTGTGTGTGTGTGTGTGGTGTTTTTTAATTTGACTCTCAACCTGAGAGATGGTTCAACAGTTAAGAACACTGCCCTTTCAGAGAACCTAGCCTGACTCCCAGCACCCACAAAGCATAGCAGCTCATAGCTGTCTGTAACTCTGGTCCCAGGGAATCAGATGCCCTCTCCTGGCTTCCTTGGTCAGCTGACACACAAGTGATCCATAAACATACATGCAGGCACAACATCCTTACACATAAAATAACATTTTGTTCTTACATCTGAATCTACCACTTAAAAAACTTTGCTCCAATCTTGCCGGGCGGTGGTGGCGCACGCCTTTAATGACAGCACTTGGGAGGCAGAGGCAGGCGGATCTCTGTGAGTTCGAGACCAACCTGGTCTACAAGAGCTAGTTCCAGGACAGGCTCCAAAGCCACAGAGAAACCCTGTCCCGAAAAAACAAAAAAAAACCTTTGCTCCATTTGACATGTAATTTCCTGAAATTCAAATTTCCTCCAGGGGTGATATCTTTTAGTACCTTCATTAGAGAATTGTTAAAAAATTACAGAGAAAGCACTTAGCACATCCCAACATGTAAGCAAGCATTCAATAAATGTTTGTTATTCTTGGTCTGCTTAACTCCATACACAGTAGGAGACGCTTGGGAGTTTTTCTAATACGCTATATGCACAGCCACAGCTTTAAAAGGCCATAAGAGGAAGCTGGTGTTAGGCACAGAAGCAAGCATCATTAATACCAGACTATGGAGGTAGAGTCAGGTGGATCAGGGCTTTGAGGGTAGGCTGAGCTACAGAGTGAGTCTGAGGCCAGCCTAAACTACTCGAGACCTTGTTTCACAAACTGAAACGTAACACAAAAGACAGGCCAGTCATTCGCTTGGCAGAATGCTTGCCTCGCATTCATGAGGCCCTGGTTCAGTCCCCAGCACTCATAAACTAGATAGACAAGAGCTGCTGCAATGCCAGCACTTAGGAGACCAAGAGAGGAAAAATGCTGAACATTCCAAACCAGCATGAGCCACATAGTGAGTACTAGCAAAGACCTACCAGGTCTACATAGCAAGACTGTCTCAATCAAATTCCTTACATCCTCTACCCTGCCCCAAACAAGAACAAGTGACAAGCTGGCTCATTATAAAGGCAAAATGAGAACCTTGCACCCAGAAGTTCCTCATCAAGAAAAGACAGCGTGGTTCTGGTTCACAGAGTCAGAGGCTGGTGGAGTTCCATGAGTTTGATTGAGGCCAGCCTGGTCTACAGAGTGAGTTCCAGGACAGCCAGGACTACAAAGAAAAACCTTGTCTGGGGGGGGGTGGGTGTAAAACAAACAAACAACAACAACCGAAAAAACATTAATAGAGGGCTAAGGTGTATCCAGTGGTAGAGCACTTACTTAGTGTGTGCTTACAAGAGGCACACAATTAGAATACTAGAGCCGGGCGTTGGTGGCGCACGCCTTTAATCCCAGCACTCGGGAGGCAGAGGCAGGCAGATCTCTGCGAGTTCGAGACCAGCCTGGTCTACAAGACAGGACAGGCTCCAAAGCCACAGAGAAACCCTGTCTTGAAAAACCAAAAAAAAAAAAAAAAAAAAAAATTAGAATACTAGAGTAAAGGTGAAGTCATACAGCAGGAGTTAATGATGGTCTGGTGTGATGGTACCCAGGCAGGGGAAAAGAACACTTTGACTCTGAAGACAACCTTAACTGCACTGTAAGACCCTGCTTCAAAGGAAAACAACAAGATTTTGGAAGTGAGAGTGTGGTTTAGTGGCAGAGGGCTTGCCCAGAATGCAAAAAAGCCCTGGATTCCAACCCCAACACTGCAAAAAAAGGCAAGTTTAAGTTCTATGTCAACTAATGATAGAAATTATCCTGTTATTATATATAATTTGTACAAGGTAGGAGTGACCTGGCCTCAAAGAGAGCACCTCTCACCTCAGAAGCTGAGGGAGGAGGATGACAAGTCTGAGGCCACCCTGAGCTCCAGAGTGAGACCTTGGTGGGGATACGGGTGTCTCTTACACTTCAGCTAGCAGGCAGGCCTTCTGGGTATTTAAATTCTATGAAAACTGCCATAGATTATTTTAAACAAAGCAAACTCCAACTGTGATTATAATTATAATTCTGGTTGTCTTAAATGCCAATTATTCAGATCTGAAAGATTCAATCCTTTAAACTAGTAATCTATAAATGTATCCAAACGGAGCTTCGACCTCTTGTTGACAGCCACTGAAAATGCCTTCCAGTGGCTCAGCAGGTAAAGAATTCATGGAATTCATGTCTTCAGTCTAGCAATCACTGTGGTTGACCACAGTCAACACTAAATTATTTGGACAATGCTGGTTGATCATCTAACTCCTTAAAGGCCTTCCATCTTTTCCCAACTTCACAACGGCCATTAATTACTTCAAATGACAGAAAAAGCACAATCTGTAAATATTACACAGTTAGGAAATATTCCTAGCTAGTTATTACAAATGCCCAGGACAAACCACAGTCAGGAATGTGGCTAAACTGTAGTTTAAAATAAAGCTTCTGGATTACCACTGATTTCTTCTAATCTACTTAATCCTCCAGTGCAGGCACGGATAATCAGGATCACAGTTCCCTCTAGGGCAAATGGTTACTTGTCTGGTGGTCTCCCCAGTGGCTGCAGCACTAGACCATCCACACCATAGAACAAGCAAGGGATGCCAAGCTTAGCCCCTCCTAGGTTTTCTCTAGAGGACTGTGAACTGGAGACCTGACTCTTGACAATACTAAAAATAGGACTGTTCAGTTCCAGCAGTGTATTATTCCAGAGGTCCCAATGAAGGACCTCAACCTCAGGTCACCTGCCCAATATTAAAAGAACTATTTTATAAGTCCACACACTTACTTATAACCCTAACGTTGTATAGCTGTGAGTTCCAGGCTAGCCTCGGCTAGAGACAGAGACCCTATTCCCCAACAAAGGAAAAAAAACAAAACAAAAGACAAATCAAAGATTTATATATTTTCTGAGGGAGTAAAAGAACCCTAAATCAACCATGTTCGGATGGAATCAAGTAAGTAACGGAGCAACTACACCTGCAATGCACTAAGGCAAAGGTAGTGTATTATCCCTTAGTCACCAGAAAACTATCTACATAAGTGTTGGAATAAAATGAGTAGGCTAGCAGAATGTATACAGAAGGCAAGAGAGCAGTCATGAGGAAAAGCTGAGCCAGGCACAGTGATGCATGTCTTTACTTTTTTTTTTTTTTTTTTTTTTTTTTTTTTTTGGTTTTTCGAGACAGGGTTTCTCTGTGGCTTTGGAGCCTGTCCTGGAACTAGCTCTTGTAGACCAGGCTGGTCTCGAACTCGCAGAGATCCGCCTGCCTCTGCCTCCCGAGTGCTGGGATTAAAGGCGTGCGCCACCACCACCCGGCATGTCTTTACTTTTTTATGTACTTATCTATTTTGGATTTTTCTGAGACAGGCTTTCTCTGTGTAGCCCTGGTTGTCCTAGGATCTGTAGACCAGGCTAGCCTCAAAATCAGAAGACCCACCTGCCTCTTGCCTCTCAAGTGCTAGGATTAAAGGCATATACCACCACACCCAGCTAAGTCCAGCTTAGGAGGCAGAGGTAGGAGACTCTGAATTCAACAGGCTGGTCTACATAAAGAGCTCTACGACATCCAGAGCTACATAAAGAGACCCTGTCTCCAAACAGAAAACAAAAACAAGAGGAGACAGAGGAGAAAGGCTGAGACTTCAGAACATGATCCCCACACTATCTGGCATGCTAACAATAAATATATGGGAATTCCATTTTATCACAGGTGGGGGTAGGATATGACTCACCAGGTAAAGGCACTGCCTGCCAAGCCTAACAACCTGAGTTTGGTCCTCAAGACCCACACAATGTGCCATGCAGTGGTGGTGCACGCCTTTAATCCTGCACTCAGCAGGCAGAGAAGGGCAGATCTCTGTGAGTTCTAGGCCAGCCTGGTCTACAGTGTGAGTTCCAGTATAGGCTCCAAAGCTACACAAAGGAAACACTATCTTGAGAAACCAAAAAGACCCATACAACAGAAGAAATGACTCCAGAAAAGTTGTTCTCTGTCCTCCACACATGCACTGTGACAGCCCTACACACACACACACACACACACACACACACAAGAAATGTATTAAAAAAACAAATGACCAGACACGACGATGTCAGGAAGTCTAAAATATCAGCACACTGAGACACAAGGATCTAAGTTCCAGGCCAGCCTTGGTACATATTAAGATCCATTCTCAAAGCAAATCAAAGCAACAAGAAACGTCTTTTAATTTAAAAATCTCTTTAGTCAGCCAGGAGTGGTAGTGCATACCTTTAATCTCAGAACTTTGGAGATAGAGATAGGCAGAGACCAGCCTAGTCTAATAGGAAGTTCCAGGATAGCCAGGGCTCCCCAGACACACCATCTAATCCCAGCCATGCATCTAATCTTTAAGACTTTTCCTCACTGACTACAACCTTGGGACTCAATTATTTAACCTGGAGATAACACAAAGACAATTATGGAATACATGCAAGAATATATCCACTAGTTAGGACCATTCTAAAAGGCCAGAGTGGAGCCAATGTCAGGACTTTGAAAGGCAGACTTTGATTACATTGGAGCAGGAAGAGCCCTTTCAGCTGGAAGGATACCTCTCACAGGTGTACAGGCATTGTGAACTGCCCCGGAGCATAAACTCTACTCAAAAAACAGCCCAAACCAACCAGGAAATACACGGGGAGGGGAGGGGAGGAGAAAATGCGAGAGTCAAAATCTAGGGCATAAGTAAAACGTGAGGTGGGGGAGAGGAAGGGAAAGGGATGAGGAGAACTGTCACACACATGCTGCAAACTGGGAACATCTGACACAGCTTTCTTGTTCTTCATCTTCATTGAAAATTATTCTTCTAAGACTTTGAATTCCAATGTATTCCCTAATATTTATTTCTACTAGACGTGCATACTTTGGGTTTGCTTTTGTGTTTTCTGAGACAGGGTCACATACTTTAGTAGTGCAGTCTAGCCTTTGACTCAAGGCCATCCCTCTACTTCAGTTTTGTGCACTGGGATTACAGACATGGTCCACTTCTGATTCTTCTATAACCTTTCTTTGCTTTCAGACCTCCTGAGCAATTTTCAGCACTGACAGTTCAGGCAGACACAGGGAGAAATCCTGAACAATTTGGCACTTTATACAGTATGACATGGCTGTCAAGTAAGTAGTCAGTAGAAACCAAATGACAGGGATTTTTCTCCAAATAGAGCAATTTGTGGTAATTGAAACAAATGATTGAGAAGATTACACACACATATTCATGTGTACACACACATATTTATTCTCACACATATACATATATATATATGTATATATATACATATATATATATATGTATAATGGAAGGTGTCAGATTAAAAAAATAAATTGTCTAATTGAACAAAAACTATAGGTAGGCATGGTGGCCCAAACCTACATTTCTCGCATTCAAGAAGTATGAGGACCACAAATTTGAGATCAATCTGGAACACAAAGAAGGGTTCTTTTTTTTTTTTTGCAGGGGGGGGTGTTTCGAGACAGGGTTTCTCTGTGGCTTGGAGCCTGTCCTGGAACTAGCTCTGTAGACCAGGCTGGTCTCGAACTCACAGAGATCCGCCTGCCTCTGCCTCCCAAGTGCTGGGATTAAAGGCGTGCGCCACCATCGCCCGGCCACAAAGAAGGGTTCTATCTCAAAAAATAAGTAAATAATAAAAAACAGCACGCAGGATAGGTAAGCCAGTTAATGTTCCAGGCCATGATCTGATTTGAGAATATCTCAAGGAAGACAGAAAATGTCTCTGTCATCAGAAAACTCATATATTGGAGGAACAAGATCGGAAATGAGGGAACAAGAAACCAGGCAGAGGTAGGCCTAGTGGCATACTCCTTTGATCCCAGCACACCACTGGCAGAGGAGGGGGTTGATATCTGTGAGTTTGAGTATAGCTGGATACATAACAAGGCCAGGCTAGCCAGAGCTATACAGTGAAACACTTGTCTCAAAAGGAAAAGACACAGACAGAGTAGGCAAAATAATTAGAAGATATGAAAATAAGGTTTGGGTTTTCTCTTAATGAGAAGCCTTTGGAACAATAGAATGGTAAAAAATGCTCCAATTGGTATGGTGGTACATACCTATAATCCCAGCAAAAGGGGGAACAAGCAGGAAGATCCTAAATTCCAGATCTAGTCCTGACCGTATTATATTTAAAATGCCTACAAATGGGGCTGAAGGGATGGCTCAGTGGTTAATAGCACCTATGGGTCTTACAGAGAACCTAGGTTCAGTTCCTGGTTTGTTGTTGTTTTTTTTTTGTTGTTGTTGTTTTTTAAGATAATTGTCTTGTCTCTCTCCATCTGTAGTAAAGGTAGTCTAGGACTCATGTGTAATGCAGGCTAGCCTTGAACTCTTGGTGATTCTCCTGCCTCAACCTTACAGGTATGCACCCATAAACCACCTCTCCAATCACCGTTCCCTCTCCTCTACACATAACCAGTTCTTTAACCCTTTCAGATTTACTTCCACAATCTACCATCTGCAATCCAGAACCAGAGGATCCAATGCTCTCTTGGCTTCCACTGGTAGCCTGACACTCACATGGTTCACACACATACATGCATATACATACATACAAGCAAGCAAAACACTCACAGTCATAAAACAAACTTTGAAAATAAAAAATAAATACAGAAGCAGGCAGATCTCTGTGAGTTTGAGGCCAGCTTGGTTGACAGAGTGAGTTCCAAGACAGCCAGAACTGTTTCACAGAGAAACCCTACCTCGAGAAACCAAAAACAAACAAACAAACAATAATAATAAAGGATGCCTATAAACAGAGCAAGGACAAGGGCCTGGATTCCAGCTCCAGGATTCCCCATACTATCCAGACCCCCCCCCCCAAAAAAAAGAAAGAAAAATATATAGGTCTAGATAGAGCAGAAGTTTGATGCTCAGGACTGGCGATAAAAATCTGAGTCAACAACATGTGATAATATTTAAAGAGGAAGAGAATGACGTCACTGAGAATGAGCACAGGTAAAGAAATGCAGAGGGACAGGCAGAAGGCCCTCAGGGATTTTGGATGTTTTCAACTCAAGGAGTAAAGAAGGCAAAGGAAAGAGGGAAGAAAGCCTTAAAACTCTAAGGCCTAGAAAGGTC
Organism: Microtus ochrogaster; assembly: GCF_000317375.1. NCBI lineage: Eukaryota > Metazoa > Chordata > Mammalia > Rodentia > Cricetidae > Microtus > Microtus ochrogaster. The sequence goes on along the minus strand of NW_004949122.1, from coordinate 5,197,627 downwards.
CTTGGCATTTTACAATTCTCAGACCATACAGCTCCTCCACCAAGGCCTCCTCTTCCTATCTGCCACATATTTATCTAGACTCTATAAATTAAAAATCTGTAGAAGAGTGGATGGGGTGAAGAGGGGGAGGGAACTGGGAAGAGGGGAGGGAGGGAAAACTTCGGGTGGGATGTAAAAACAAAAATTAAGAAAAAACAAACAACAAAAATCTGAAGCTTAGAACTGGGCCCAACCCTTGGAGCCACAGCTATTTTGACTTTGACTTAGAGCAAGGTCTAGAATCGAAGCAAGCTGCCACTTCTGACCCTTAGCCTTTCCATGGTGGGTAGCAGGAGCAGCAATCCGTGAAGCGGACAAAGGTGGCCTTAAAGAACACTTAGGCCACAGGAGTTGCCTCTGCTTTCCATACAATTTGCTGACTTAAAGCCGGGCGGTGGTGGCGCACGTCTTTAATCCCAGCACTTGGGAGGCAGAGGCAGGTGGATCTCTGTGAGTTCGAGACCAGCCTGATCTACAAGAGCTAGTTCCAGGACAGGCTCCAAAACCACAGAGAAATCCTGTCTCGAAAAACCAAAAAAAAAAAAAAAAAACCTAAAAAAAAAAAATTTTGCTGACATTCACAAAACAAGCTGATCAGGAGACTTTATAGATCAACCTGCAGAAAAATGAAATAAAAGCAGAAAAGTGGGGCTAGGGATATTAGCCAAGCGCATGTTTATCATGTGTGTAGACCTGGGTTCAATCCTCAGCCTGCACACAGGGAAAAAGGAAGGGGAGGGGAGGGAAGGAGGGAGAGAAGGGAAGTCAAGGTGGCCATAGAGATGTAGCTCAGCTGGAAGTGCTTACTTACCTACCATGCAAGGAAGCCCTGAATTTGATCCCCAGCTCGGCATAAAAACAGGTGTAGTTCACAGGTGTGTGGTGGGATTCCAGAATTAGGGAAGTAGAGGCAGAGTTGCCCACATACAAGAAGCCAAAGCTACAAAATAAGCTACAGGTCGGCCTGAGCTACAGAGCAATATTCTGATTTTTGTTTGTTGGTTTGAAATACACAAGAGGGCTGGGAACAAATAAGCTCTGAAGTACAGCACTTGCCTAATATAACAAAGCCCTAGGTTTAAAAAAATAACATCCAACATCCAACTTGTTGTCGAGCCAACGATCTTTAGCACCACAAGAAAACCACCTGATTTTTCCACTTTGTAAAAACACCCTGAAGGTGGAATGTTCTAGTCCGTGTGTTAATCACAAGGGCAAACTAGAAATGTTTCTTCAGTCCTTTTGGCTTTAGTGAATACTATTTCAGTTTTACACTTTCAGGGTTTTGCCTTCTGAAACTTGGGCACCATCCTAATCCAAAGTATTTGATCGCCGCCAAATTATAGAGACTGTTCCTACACGCTTTTGCTTTCTTTTTTAAAAGTGTGTGTGTGTGTGTGTGTGTGTGTGTGTGTGTGTTTGCCGGCTAAAAGCTAACCTCAGGTGTCCATCTCATTTTCCTAGGGTGCCAGGATTCTGACAGGCTGGCAGGTCCACCAGCAACCCCCAGGACCTACAGAGCACTGGGATTACAAGTGGATGTGCTTCACAGAGTTCTGTGATGCAAATCCAAGGCCAGCTTACTCTATAGAATGAATTTTAGGCCATTGAAGGCTAACACCTCAAAACTCTGTCTCATAAAATCCAAAACAAAATAAAACAAAAATCCTCACACACAAAGTAGCACAAAATCAGCAAGTGATAATGAACTCCTGGAAACTCAAGACTCCATGGCGATGTTATTAGGAACCATATTTCCAAACATCCATTCAACACTTCCAACACTTCGGAATAAATACTCATCTAATTTAATTATGATGACTTCACCACACAGTAAGTAACACTGCCCACAATGATGTTTACAAAAGCACTTGTCACTCCCTTCGGATGTAGCAATGAAGAAAAAAAAAAGGAGTATGTTTCCATACTCTTCCTGTGTTTATACTCTGTAACAAGTGACAATTTAAGTGCCACTTCAGATGGGTTAAACAGCAAAGCAATTTTGATGGGTTCTATGGCCCTAATTCACTCGTATCTGAGAGAGGTTTCCAAATCAGCCTTTGAGAAACTACAGAATTCTAGGAAGAGACTACAGAATCCCACTCTGGCCGCTGTAAGATAACAGGCTCCTGCATTAAGCAACTCGAGTTGAGCGTATTGCAATTCTAGAGCAGTTCCGAAATAAAAGTATTCCCAATGCCAACCTGCACGAAGGAACTAGTCAGCGCCAGCAAGGATGCTGCAGCGGGCTGCTCCCAAGAGCTCCTGTCCACCGAGTACCTACAGCAGGGTAAGCTTGGCCTCCCGCAACCCCAGGAGGTGAGTATTCACAATTCCCGCTCCACGTCTCCCTGGAGTATTTCAGTCAAGGCCGCGGGACGCGTCAGCGGCGGCACCGGGACTCTGACCGGTCCGAAGCCGGAGAACCCAGCATCGCGCCGCGAACGCGGCGCTCAGGCACCTGAGGGTCGGCAACAGCTGGGCGTCCGCACCGACGCCAGCCGGGCCGCTCTGCACCCGCGCCTCTTATGATCGCTCCCCAGGCGCTCTGCGCTGTTCGGTGTCCGCTGCCCGAGGCCTGGGCGCCGCGTACCTCAGAGCCCGCGCGGCCGCGGCCAAGCCCGGCAGGAAGC
>NW_004949122.1:5193189-5194855 GCF_000317375.1 Microtus ochrogaster | reverse complement strand
CCGCGCCGCCGCCTCCCGTGCTCACCTGCCCCGCGCGCCGCCACCGGCTCCCGATCCCGCAGCACGATCAACAGCTCCCGCGGCCGCGCCCGCCCGGCTCCGGCACCTGCAAGCCCAGCACTCAGCCTCCTGCTGCCTTCGGGGCTCAGAGTAACACCCGCCCACCGCCCACGACCATGGCCGGCTCCGTCGCAGCCGCTGCACCGCCCGACGGAGCACGCGCGCGCCACCGCCGTGCCCGCGCCTGCGCGAGCGCGCGCGCGGGCCTCCCGGGCTCTCCTCTCTGCAGGCCGGCCCCGCCCACCCTCTAGGGCCAATCCCCAGACGCCCGCCTCCAGGCAGCCCCGCCCACTTACCGCGCAAGGCTCGGACTTGGCCCCGCCCCTCGGGAGAGTCCGCGCCAGCCTCTCCCTGTGCGGCTGTCTGCGCCGCGTTCCTACTGCGCTGTCGGCGCGCTTGGGTTGGCTTGTGCAGCACTGCGGTGTCTGCAGCACCCAGCTCGCCGCCTTCGGGAAAAGCCGCACCTCCGCAGACACCCTTTGTTCCCACGGCCCAGCTGGCCTTCCATTCCCTGCGATGTGAACGATCTTTTAGGTTTGAAGTGGCCAGCCTTTGAAACACTTCTGTGTTGTCTCCCCACAGGACCACACTTGACGTTTGGCTGCCGAACCTTACACTTCGCCCAGCGCTTTTTGCTTGCCTCATCTCCCTGCTGTCGGGAAATTTCATAGTCCTTCCTTTAGTGAAACGCTTGAATTTCACTTGCTGTCAACCAAACCTTAGGGGCTGGGGCTAGAGCTCAGCGGTAGGGCATGCACACAGCATGCGTGAGGTCCTGCGTGGGAACCCTATATAGTCTTTTTGTTTGCATATCATAGACCTACTGTAACCCAATGCTACTCTCAACAGTTCAGGCAAATACTTGAATGGTCTGGGATAGAATCTACAAGTAGAACGAAAATGAGGCAAGGTGGCAAAGCAGTTTGATTCTGGGAACGTAGCTCAGAAAATCAAGGTTGGTGGCCCAAGCTTGTAAATCCCAGCGTTCAGGACCTGGTACATTGACAGGCCAACTGGGTTACAGCGTGAGTTTCAGACTAGGCAGAGCTGCAAAGCAGGACTCTTGTCTCAAACAAACAAAAAACAACAGAAGTTAACCTATTTCACCATTCTCCTAGGATTGTGGAGCTTTTATAAACAATTATAAGAGGAGCTGGCCTTTGAGGCTTCAGACCATTGCCAATGAAGCCATCAAAACGGTTAACCCAACAGTGAAACCCGGCTCCTTTCGGATGTCCAATGAATAAAATTACCCTGAAGACTCAGTGAGCTCACAGCCAGAAATGTCAGTAAAGGACCATCACAACTTCACCCTCAACCCAAGTCCCAAGCTTTCACACACCCCACCACCATCACCACCACCACAAGGTCAGCCTCAGGCCCAGGACAGAAACCATCTTTCAGGCCCGCAGAAAAGGACTGTGAAAATATTTCCTGCAATGAGAATGGTAGGAAAAATTGAGACATCTTGAAAACAGAAGATATTTCCAGCTTTAAAGAGAACTAAGACGAGGCCGGGCGATGGTGGCGCACGCCTTTAATCCCAGCACTCGGGAGGCAGAGACAGGCGGATCTCTGTGAGTTCGAGACCAGCCTGGTCTACAAG
>NW_004949122.1:5185351-5193089 GCF_000317375.1 Microtus ochrogaster | reverse complement strand
AAAAAAAAAAAAAAAAAAAGAGAGAGAGAGAGAGAGAACTAAGACGTGTTGGTCTTAAGAGAGATGGGCTCCAGCGTGGTAACACTTGCCTTTAACCCCCGGATTAGAGAGGCAGAGGGAGGTAGGGGCAGGCAGAGTTCCAGAACAGCCAAGGCTACCAAAGAAACCCTGTCCTTGAAAAGCAAAATAATGATAATAAAGTAAAAAGGAAGATTGATTGGACAAACAGGGAGGCGGGATGAAGAGTGTGGATATAGGAGCAATACATCTTAAAACCTAAAGACACTAAAGTCCCCAGCAGCCACAGAAGCTAGGGGAGGGACATAAACCAGAGGCTCACATCCCTTAAAGGAACCAGCCTTGCAGACATCTTGACATCACTGTTGGAGTCTAGAACTATGAGGAACTAAGTTTCTGGATTTTTTTCAAGCACAAATTTTGCAATCGTTTCCTCAACTAGAGAAAAGACTAGCCCAAGTGCTCGTTGTGACAGGGCTTGTCATGGCAACAGAAAGAACTGGAAATGGAAACACGATTGGCAGGCCAGCACCTTGGGTTGTTGTTGTTGTTTAGAGGTTTTTACTTTATTTACTAATTTTTGACAACCTTGGATGTCTGAGGTGCTGGGATTGAAGGTGTGTGCTCCCATTCCCATCACCAATCTTTCCGTTGTGGGTTTGGGGTTTTGTTAATGGGGGGCACAGTATGGCAACAGAAGTCAAAGGACCGCTTTGGGGGAATCTGTTCTCTCTTTATGCTATATGAGTCTCAGGGATTGAACTTCTGTCCTCGGGCTTGGGAGCAGATAAGTTTATGGACTAAGCTGTCCCTCAAGCCTTTCATTTGGTTTTGTTTTATGTGTTTAAGAATATCTGGGACGTATGAGACAGCTTGGTGTTTAAGTACTCTGGCTGCTACCCAGAGGACCTGGACTGGATCCCAGCACCCAGATGGTAGCTGAAAACTGTAACTCTAGTTCAGGTAGGAACTAGATAGGACACCCTCTCCTGATGCCTCTGAGCACCAGGCACACATGTGGCACAGAGATACACATACAGGCAAACACCAATATACATAAAATATATTTTTATTATTATTGTTGTTGTTACTATTGTTAATTATTATATTTAGTTTCTTGAGAAAGGGTTTCTTTGTGGAAGCCTGACTGTTCTGGAATTCACTCTGTAAACCAGGCTGGCTTCGAACTCAAGAGTCCTGCCTGCCTCTGCCTCCTGAGTGCTGGATGTGTGCCACCACTGCCTGACTGAGATAAAACGTGTTTTTTAAAGAATATTTTTAATTTATTCGTTGACAGTGTCACACTTGTGTACTATGTATCTTGATGATGTCCATCTTTTCATTTGTTTGTTTTGTCTTTATGCAATGATGGGACTGCACCCAGGACCTTGTGCATACTTGACAAGTGCTCTACCACAGAGCCGCGTCCCAAGCCCTAGGTCTCACTATATGACCTTGGTTTTCCTGGAACTTAATGTGTAGACCAGGTTGGCTTTGAATGCACAGATATCTGCCTGCCTCTGCCTCCCAAGTGCCACCATGTTCCTTCTCTCCCCGCCCCCAACTTTTAGAGAGAGAGAGTTACTAAACCTGGCATCATAACACAGGGCTGTGACTTCAGCATTTAGAAAGTCGGGAGAATTAGGAGTTCAAGGTCAGCCTGGGCTTTGTGAGCCCATCTCAAAAGAGAACCAGATTTACTAGGCAAAAGAGCATCCATGTTTGTAGACTGCTGCGCATCCTGGCTGGCCTCAAATTAAAGATATTCGTAGCCGGGGCATTAAAAAAAAGCCAGTCCTTCTGTCTTAGCCTTCCCAGTGCTAAGATTATAGGCATGGATCCAGGCTTCACTGGTTATTTACCTGGACATTTGAGGTTTAAAATTCAAACCACACAGCACGTTCATTATAAAATCGGGGGATGGGGATGGGGTTGAGAGAGTGTCTATTCTCCACGCTGCCTTAGAACTCATTCCTCTATCTTCCAGATGCGGGGATTACAGTCCTGTGGTACCATGTCTGATTTTACTCACTGCCAAGACTGGAACCCAGGGCCTGTGCAAGCATTTACCGACTGAGCTACAGCTCCTGAAATTAAATAAATATATAAGTGAATGTAATTTTTAAAATGTTAACTTATTCTTTTAAAAAGTGGGGAAAATTGCACATGGCATAAATTAGTTACTCTCACAGAATTGTGGGGAAAGCCTAAATGGTGACCTCACATCCTAGAGAAAGCCAAGAAAACCTCATCCTGCGCTACCCATACAGTTAGTTAGGGCCTGCTCCCCGCCGCCCCTCTCTCTTCCCTTCGAACACCAGAAGATCCAGGCTCCTATATTAGTGCCATTAACCTTGGGAGGAAAGGGGTAGAAAGAGAAAGACATCTAGAGAGAAGACAGGGTATAGAGGACAGGGACAGGGGAAGAGAGAGAGAGAAGACAGGGTGTAGAGGAAGGGGAGGGACGGGGAAGACTAAGCAGCAGCCCCTTGAGCAGAGGTGAAACCTGCAGATACGAGAGAGGGAGGAACTTTGGAGGGAGAAGGTGAAGCAGAAAGTTGCCCCACCCATCTCTTCCCTCAGGCAAGAAAAACATAGTTCCGTGAATGCTTGCTACCTGGCATTATTGGCTTCTAAGTGTAGAAATGTTGGCTTGGCCCTTTAAGGGTGAGAAGGTGACTGCTGGTGGCTGATCCCTGGGCCTCAAACATCTCATCAAGTGCTCTACTGCTGAGCTACTTCCCTAACCCATGGTTTGTTTGGTTGATTTGTTTATTATTTATTTGGTTTTAATTTTTAATTTTTCAGTTTTTTAAGTGATCCTGGCTGACTTTCAGCTCTCTGCAATTCAACTGTCTTGGCTTCTATAGTAAGGGGTTAACAGACACCAAACACCATGTTTGTCTTGACTCAAGTTTTTCTGTTGTATGAATGACTTTTTTTAAATTTGATTTTTATATAGTATATTTTGGCAATATTCTTTATTTTCCTCCAAATTCTCCCAGATTTCTCCCACTTCCCTACCCATCCAACTTTGTGTTCTTTCTCTGAAATAAAATAACACTGAGTGGATTGTGTGTGAATTAACTACTGTTGAGCCCATTGAGAAGACCAGTTTTCCCTCCCACAGAGGTTATCGATTGCAAATACCTTCTTAGTTAAGGTAGGTTAGGGTCATAAGGCTTAGTTAGTTAGGGTCATAAGGCTTTTGTTTTGTTTTGTTTTGGTGTTTGGTGTTTGGTTTTTCAAGACAGGGTTTCTCTGTGTAACAGCTCTGACTGTCCTGGAACTTGTTCTCTGTAGACGAGGTTGGCCTCAAACTCAGAGACCCACCTGCTTCTACCTCTGCCTCTGCGTCCAGAGTGCTAGGATTAAGGACGTGGGCCACCACTGTCCATTTTTTACTATGACCACTTCTCATACAGTATAACTATAATGTATCTGTTTTGTATTTACATATATATGCATAAGAAAACATAAATACTCTCTAAGTGGTAACACCAGCCCGTAATCCTAGAACGTTGTAGGTGGAGCTAGAGGGTCAGAAGTTCCAAGGCCAGCCTTCGCTACCTACTTAGTGAGTTCTAGCCTGGGCTAGTTAAGATTTCATCTCAAATCAGGCACAAGGCCGTTAATCCCAGCACTTGGAAGGCAAAGACAGTCAGATCTCTGTGAATTCGAGGCCAGCCAGGTCTACAAAGCGAGTTTTAGGACAGCCAGAACTGTTACACAGAAAAACCCTGTCTGGAAAAAAAACAAAAACAAAAGAGAAGAAAAAAAACATGGGAGGACTGTAATTTATTGAGAAAATGACTGTCATTGAAGAAAGAAAAGCAAAAGCAGGAAGCCAGATGGTTAGTGAGGAAGACAGTGTGGCCTCAGGGGTAGCTCCAAGGGAAGGGAGCAGGAAACTAGTCTTGCAGAGAGGGCCGGTTCACACTGTATTTTAATAAACAGTACTCAATCTGTAAACCTGTGGCCCTAGAGTGGCATCATTATGCACAGAAATACAAGGATAATAAATCAGGTAGTTTGCAGGTCACTTTGTGCCAGAGTACGCAAGGAGCTGGATCAAAGAGTATAGCCCTGATTCCCAAGAGGCCTGAGTGTGACTCTGCCTTGTGGAATGTGAGCTATCTATCAACAAAGGCACTGCCCTGTTGTTGTGGACAAGTCTCTCTAAACTACAATTTAAATTTCTTTTCTATCTAAGGAAGATAATGCAAGTAAATAAACAATTTACACAGCCTACTCTCTACTTAAGAAGAAAGGAGCGACTGGTGGGCTGGCTCCTCCACCAGGAGAGTGAATATCCAGGTGGATTAGGGTTCATTATCCAGCATGGGAGGGGAGGGGGGGAGATCTGAAGTTCTGGAGTTGAAGACCTGCCTCTCTAGTCTTAGAGAAAGAAAGGAGGGGACTTAGGCAGAAATGTCCATACAACCCCAGTGATACTCCAGCAGCTCTTCCTGGGTAACTCCTAAGAAAATTCTTAGGATACAGCAGGCCTTCCTAGATAGCTTACACGGCCCTTTACAAACAAAGCCATAGCCTCAAAGAGAATTGCTTTAATGGACTTCATTACAACCTTTTTCTTTAAAAATAAACGAACCGCCTCCATCCCACCCCCATCTGTCTCTGTCTTGACACATGCTGTCCTGTAGCCTGAGCTCCTAACTCAACAGGTAGTTGAGGATAATCTTGAACTTCTGACCCTCTGTCTCCATTTCCTCAGTTCTCCGATTGCAGACAATCAGTTTCTCAAATCTTTATCTCAAAAAACAGAGCTGTCTCCGGTGGTTTGGGTCTGTAATCTCAGCTACTCAAGAGGCTGAGGCAGGAGGATTGAAAGTTCAGGGTCTAGCCAGGCAGTGGTGGGGCACACCTTTAATCACAGCATTCGGGAGGCAGAGGCAGGTGGATCTCTGTGAGTTTGAGACCAGCCTGGTCTACAGAGCTAGTGCCAGGACAGGCTCCAAAGCTACACAGACAAATCCTGTCTTGGGGAAGAGAAAGAAAGAGAGAAAGAAAGAAAGGAAGGAAGGAAGGAAGGAAGGAAGGAAGGAAGGAAGGAAGGAAGGAGAAAAGAAAAGAAAAGAAAAGAAAAGAAAAGAAAAGAAAAGAAAAGAAAAGAAAAGAAAAGAAAAGAAAAGAAAAAATTCAGGGTCTGTGGGGACTACAGGCCAGCAAGGCAATTTAGCAACTTGGAGAGACAGTGTAGTACTCTGTTGGAAAATTTAAAAAATTAAACTATACACATACACAAGCCAAATAGCCAGAGAATATCACAGGTGTTGAGCTGAGTGTGGAAAGCCCCTGGTTTCCAGGTTCTTGTGTCCCAGAGAAAGAAATTGGACCGGGCACATGGAATAGAAGCAGAAGTGGAGAGCATTTATTAAGAAGGGGAAAGGGCACACCTAAGGGGCTGGGAAGACAGATATCCAGAGGTGTATTTGCACATGAGTTCTGATTATTCATAAATGACTTACATAAATTGGTGTTTGTTTTTAATTTTGTATCACAGTGATTTATTTTTATTTACTGTAGGAAGGGGACACATGCATGCTACAACTTGCGGGAACTGGTTGTTCTCCCCTCTACTCTGTTACTCTGTGGGTCCTGAGGATCAAACTCAGATTGTCAGGCTTGGCAGCAGTGCCTTTACCTTCTCTGGACCTTCCTTCCTTCCTTCCTTCCTTCCTTCCTTCCTTCCTTCCTTCCTTCCTTCCTTTTTCTTTCTTTCTTTTTTTTCGTTGTTGTTGTTGTTTTTTTGGGACAGGGTTTCTCTTTCTCTGTATTTGGAGCCTGTCCTGGAACTAGCTCTTGTAGACCAGGCTAGCCCTGAACTCACAGAGATCCACCTGCCTCTGCCTCCCAAGTGCTGGGATTAAAGGTGTGTGCCACCACCGCCTGGCTTGGAATTACAGAACTTGTGAACTCTCATGTGAGAGATGGGTATTGAAACTGGGTCGTCTGGAAGAGCAGCCAACAGGGCTCCAGACCTTAGTAGGCCCCTAGATCTTAGCATAACTGACTCCATGATGGAAGTACCATTCAGGGTGTAAATAGACAGCACATAGACAGCACCACCTGCCAAAACTAAAACAAAGGCCTAATACTTCAAAGTCTTCTCTAAATGCGCTAATGTTGCTTTTTGCCTTCTGTATTTCAGCTTCTGGCTGACTGTTCATGTTAAGTGAAGTATGAAACTATTGGGCTATGTTGGGATCCTGAACTCCCAACGTGGTCACCAGCTGGCTAATAAGGACTTTCTATTTGCTCAAACCATGTCTAAGCAGTCTCTCTGATGAACACCCCACAGCACTTTTTTTAAAACAATTTATTTATTTTTATTTTATGTACATTGGTGTTTTTTCCGCATGTGTGTCTGCGTAATGGCATCTTCTGAGTTATCATGTGGATGCTGGGAATTGATCCAGGGTCTTCTGGTAGAGCGGCCAGCACTCTTAACCTCTGAGCCATCTCTCCAACACTATTTGAGCCATCTTGATTATCCTACAATAGCTAAATTTTAAACGACAATTTGCTCTTCAATATTAATGTAACTAATCTTCTGGGTTTTTAATATCCCAAAGAGGCCAAAGCCAGTGAGCCCCTAAAATAAATGAATAAATAGCCATGCATTGTGCGTCGAAGTAACCCCAGCACTCCAGAGGCATAGGCAAAGTGGATTGTTATGAGTTTGAAGCTATCCTGGGCTACATATTGAGTTCCAGGACAACCTGGAGTACAAAGTGAGATTCTGTCTCGAAACAAAGCAAAGGCAAAAACAAAACTGAAAACCAAAAAGGGCTGGGGGATTGATTCAATGGTGGATCAATTGTCGAGCATGGGAGGCATTTGGTTTAATCTCTAGTTCCACAGAAGAAATAACAAGGTGACGTCAGAACGTGGTGGGACAGTTTGGGATCAGTGCACTCGCCTAGCAGGGAGCTGTATCCACATACTACAATAAAAAAATAATAGCCTATTATTAAAATAATAAAAGAATTGAAAGCAGTAGTTATAAGACAGTTTGGATTTCATTTTTATTTTCGAAACAGGGTCTTTCTATATAGCTCAGGCTTGCCTTGAACTAGGGACACTTCCCCCTCACTAGACTCTAGAGTCCTAAGATTGCAAACGTGTCCCAACAGGCAGTTTGAATTCTTGTACAAGCTTTTGATAATTAGTTAAGTGAATCCGAAAGACGTGGCAGGCTTGAAAATTCTTATGCAAATGAATGAGAAAGCTTGCAGGTACAAGAACCCTCTCGAAAACAAAAACCTGCCTTGCTCGATCGAGAGGGTGGGGACAAGATAAATGATTGAAGTGACTTCCCTATCTTCAGTTCCCCGCACCGCACACTTGCAGGGCAGATGAATGCTGTTCCTTCTATGTGATCAAGGTTCACTCTCTGGGGTCATTGGCTTGGCTCAGCTGGTAAAGGTGCTCTCTGCCAAACCTGACAACCGAGTTCAACCCCTGGGACACACACACACACACACGTAATAAGAAAAATATTTTTTAACTCAACAACAACAAACTTTACACATACAGAAGCTATGGTGACAGTGGGAGAGTCAATCAATCCCTAGTGGTGATGAAAGATATGCCATCCAAGCCGGGCGGTGGTGGCGCACGCCTTTAATCCCAGCACTCGGGAGGCAGAGGCAGGCGGATCTCTGTGAGTTCGAGACCAGCCTGGTCTACAGAGCTA
>NW_004949122.1:5178978-5183978 GCF_000317375.1 Microtus ochrogaster | reverse complement strand
ATTTCAGGAGAAGTCAATATAAAGCAAAACTCAGGTTTAAAACTTGAAAGAAAGGCCTGCATGGTGGTGCGCATCTTTAGCCTCAGCACTTGGGAAGCCGAGGCAGGCAGATCTCTGTGAGTTCAAGGACAGCCTAATTTACGTTGTCAGCCAGGTTTCAAAAATAAAAAATAAACAAACAAACAAAAATTGAAAGAAAGGAGGACAGAGAGTTAAGAGCACAGATTGCTCTTCGGAGGAACCAGTTCGATTCCCAGCATCCACATGAAGGGTTTCAACCATCTGTCACTCCAATTCCAGAGAATCTGAAGTCCTCCTCAGACCTCCTCAAACATCAGGCACATAGACATATGTGCAGGCAAATCACCCACATACATAAATTAAAATAAAGTAGTTTTTTTTAATTGAAAGAAAAACGCATAGTGAAAGGAGAATGCACCCTCAAGAGTTTAAGTGTGGGTTTCTCAAAGCTTTGCAGTTTTTCTGTTTCTGTTTATGTGCTTATGAATATGAGTGTGCAGTTACCCACATGGTGTATATATATACATACATGTAGGTGGAAGCCAGAAGACTTGTTGGTGCCATCCTTAGGGATGTCATTCACCTACTCTGAGACAGGGTTTCCTGTTGGCCTGGAGCTCACCAATCAGACCACAGTGTTTATTGAGGGACACTTTAAGGACTGAAGGGATGTCAGCTAATAGTGCTTACTGTTCTTCCAGGGGACCTGGGTTTTGATCCCAGCATCCTCAGTGTGGATCCCACCACTGTAACTCCAGTTCCAGGAGATCCGATTCCCTTTTCTGGACTTGGAAAGCTCCTGTGTGTGCGTGGTGCATGGTGCACATTTATTCATGTGGACTCACACTCAAATACAAATACATTTTTAATATTACAAAAAAACCTAAAACCTTTCTTTTACTTTTAATATATTTGTATGTATGATGTGTGCATGTGTATGCATGGATGCATTTGTGTGAGTGACGCTATGGCACATGTGTGGAGGTCAGTGACAACCTTGGGTTCTAGTAACCCTCTTCTACTTTATTTGAAACAGGCGCTCTTTGCTGTTTTCCCACCAGGCTAGTGGGTCCACCAGCTTCTACGGGTCCTTCTGTCTCTATCTCCCATTTTCCCAGAGCACACTCAGGCTACATATTCTGATTTCAACATTGCTGATGCTCTGTTTTTATTTGTTTGAGTATTTTGGTTTTTGAGACAGGGTCTTACTGTGCAGCTCTGGTTGTTCTGGAACTCACTATATAGATCAGTCTGGAATCAAACTCACAGAGATCTACCTGCCTTTGCCCTTCAAGTGCTTGGATTAAAGGGGTGTGCCACCATAGCCCACAAGCAAATATTAATCATGCTGGTATTCTTGATTTTTAGCTGCCAAAAGGATTTAGCCAGACTCCTGGGTATAGCGGTTCTTTCCCCCTGAGCCCCTATAACTTCCCTGTCCTCCTATTCCATCTTGCTTTAAGCTACTGTACTCTCTTGTTGCTCCGGGCCTTTTCACCCCCCAAAGTACATCTGTTCCTTAAAAACTGTCCGTTTTTGCTGTGCTGTATGTCTGCTCAATTCTATGTTCTAGTACATAATAATCTGGAAGCAGGTGTCACCTGATCCTCAATATCAGCCAATAAGAGTAGAGCTTTTGACTAGCAACTAAAGGACACCCATCTTTAATCCTTAGCATGCACACACACACACACCACCACGACACCACAAATTGATCTTGTTGGTATATACTTGCAATCCCAACACTTAGGAGGCAGAGTCAGGAGGATCATCACAACTTCAAAGCCAGTCCTTGTAGTGATACTTCATTTGTATTTTAATAAACAAAGCTTGCCTGAACTTCAGAGAGTAAAACAGCTTCACTGATCAGCCTTACAGACCAGGTAGTGGTGGCACACACCTTTCATCCCAGTAGCCACACTAGTTTGCCCTAGAAACCGGAAGATAGTGGTGCATGCCTTTAATCCACTAGAGAGGAATGTAAGACAGGAGGAGTCAACTCTCACTCAGAGGCTCATCTGGAGACTCTCATTTGGAGGCAGGATTGCCATTTCGGACTGATGTAGAGGTAAGAGCCTGTTTTGCTTTTCTGACCTTCAAGTTGAACCCCAATTTCTGTCTCTGGGTTTTTATTGACAGTGATACAAGCCCTGTCTCAAAAATAAAACAAAGCAAAGGCTGGAGCTGTAGGCCAGTGGCTAAGAGCACCTACTGTGCAAGCTTGATATCCAGCATTTTGATTCCAACGCCTACATAACAAGTCAGACATCTGGTGTAAGCAGTAACCCCAGCTCCAAGGTGGAAAGAGACAGGGGCATCAATAGGACTTGCTTTCAGGCTAAAGGAAAAAACAAGCTGCAAGTGAAGGGAGAGACTCCACCTCAAAGGAATAGCGATGGAGGATACTCAATACCCTCTGTGGCCTCTGCACATGCAGGCGCATGCACCCAATGCACGCCACATGTAGGTACACCAAAGCACACACACACTCATAAATATTAAACAAAAGATAAGGCTAACAAAAGAAATTCGTACAGACATTGTTTTTCAGCTTTCAGCAGTACATTTTAAAGGGGAAAATTTGTTCCGGGAGCCCCAAGACTATCTAGTCTTCCACTCAGCGTCATTTAGAGGCACTGGGAGGCAGGGGTGGAGATATGAAGAATGAACAAAACAACACGACTCCTGCAGCTGGGGCTGCAGCGGAAGAAACAGTCATAAATGAAGTCATCACATGATTAACTGCAAATTACATCTAAGCGACATGAAGCCGGGGCGCCTGATGTTGTGAAAGCAAATAATAATAGGGGAATTGGCTTAGTCAGAGGGGAAGCAAGGGTTTCCCTAAGGAAGGGACAGATAGCTAAAGTCTGATGGAAGTACAGACTCAAAAGGAAGAGGGGTAGTTAAAAGGACTACAATCACAAACAGCAGCTTGGGTAGCCTTGCAATAGCATAAGCGGATGCTCCCTGCCCTTTGGAGGGAGAGGCAGAAGGATCAGGAGTTCCAGGTGGTCATCCTCAGCTGTATGGTCAGCTTGAGACCCTGTCTCAAAACAAACAAAGGCACAACTGAAAATAACTTAGGGACAAGATCTATGGACCCATCGCAGGAAGGAAGCTGGGCAAAGGAGAAATCCAGAAAAGCCAAAGGAGGGGCTAGAGATGTAGCTGTCACTCACATACGGAAGTCCTGGGTTTGATCTCTTAGTATTACAAAAACATCAAACAACAAAAAAAAAATCAAAAAGCAAGAGAGCAGGGAAATAAGCACACACCCCACAGTGGAGAAATTAAAAAAAAAAAAAAAGCCCTTACTTCTCAGGTGCAGTGTCGGCTGGGTATGTGGTAGACACCTGCAACCCCAAGACCCAGGAGATTGAGGCAGGAGGTCAGCCTGGACCATGTAGTGAGGTGCTGTGTTGAGAAGCAAATCATGGTATGTTTCTCTAGGTCCTTTCTTTCTCGAATGCCGACACCAAAGTCCACAAGGAGAGCCTTCTGGGCTTTCGCCAACACCAAGGAGAGCTAACTGGAGAGCTGCCAGGACCACAGCGACTATTCTAGTGCGGACTATTTGCCATTGTTAACTATAAATGACAGGAGGTCACTGTTTGGCACAAAGCTCCTGCAAAGACGGGCTAAAGTCAAAACAAGTTTGCTGGCATATGCCTGTGATCCCAGCACTAGGAAGGCAGGAGCGGGAGAGTCAGGAGTTCAAGACCAGCCTCAGCTACATAGCAAATTTGAGGCTATGTTGCGTGAGACCCTGTTTCATAAAATTAAGAACCACCAGACCCCAACAAAATAATCTAGGGTGACCGATTAAGTCCGGGTGGGCAGTGGTGCCACATGCCTTTAATCCCAGCAGTCGGGAGGCCCAGGCAGGTGGATCTCTGTGAGTTGGAGGCCAGCCTGGTCTGGTCTACGAAGTGATTTCCAGGGCAGCCAGGACTGTTTCACAGTGAAACCCAGTGTTAAAAACCTTAAAAAGAAATCCTTGATTAAAGGCTGACGTCTCTACACTGAAACTAAGGTGATTATTTGACCTTAAGTAAATCGGGATTACACAAACAACACCAAATTTCCTAAATTATCAACTGAGGAGAAAATGACATTTTCTCTCGTGTAATCCTTGCACAAACGAGGAAATCTGAGGTTAACTAATCAGTTAACTTTTCTATTGTTCTGCCTCCTACTCTGATTTTTTTGTTCTTTGTTTCTGCTTTTCTCAGACCATCTGTGTCCATAAACCAACCTCTTCTAAGCTTGTTAGGGCGGTGAACACCCATAATCCAGCACCACCCCAGGGAGCGAAGGCTGGAGCATCAGGACTGCAAGGGTGGCCTCAAGGGACACAAGGAGTTAGAGGTCAGTGCAGGCTCTGTAAGAAACTCCTCTTTCAAAGCACCAAAAGCAGGCCAGAGGAGGTGGGCAGTTAAGAACAGGTACTCATTCTTGCAGAAGACCGGATTTGATTCTCAGTACTCCCTTAGGGCAGGTCACACCATCTAGAACTCCTGCTCCACAGGGATCTGATGCCTCTGACTTTCACAGGCTACTGCATACTTATGTACACATCCCTTTACCCCTTCCCTACACATATACATGTAATTAAAATAAAAAAGGAGATTAAGACGGACAAGTGGATAAAGGCACTTGTTTCCCCATCTTATGACCTGAGTTCTAGCCCTAGAACCCATATGGTAGAAGGAGAGACTCAACTCCAACTGTCCTCTGATTTCTACCATGACACCGGTGAACTTGCACGCACGCACACACACACACACATACACACACACACCTTTAATCCCAGCACTGGGGAGGCAAAGCAGGCAGATCTCCGTGAGTTTGAGGCCAACCTGGTCTACAAAGTGAGTTTCTTTTTTTTTTTTTTTTGGTTTTTTTGAGACAGGGTTTCTCTATGGTTTTGGAGCCTGTCCTGGAACTAGCTCTGTAGACCAGGCTGGTCTCGAACT
>NW_004949122.1:5175826-5178878 GCF_000317375.1 Microtus ochrogaster | reverse complement strand
GTAGACCAGGCTGGTCTCGAACTCACAGAGATCCGCCTGCCTCTGCCTCCTGAGTGCTGGGATTAAAGGCGTGCGCCACCACCGCCCGGCTTACAAAGTGAGTTTCAAGACAGCCAGAGCTACACAGAGAAATTTTGTCTCAAAAAAAAAAAAAATCCCGAAAGGTAACAATGACAATGTAAAACAGTGTTGGGATTTTAGGTGTGTGCTTCATACTGCTTTGGTTTCCTTTTCTTCTCTATCTCTGTTACCTTTGTCTTTCTTTCTTTCTCTCCTCTGGTTGCTGAGAATCAAATAAGTTCCTTTCAAATGCTAGGCAAACATCCCATCACTGAGCTGCGTATGCCAGCCACATACCAGCCCTTATATCAAATTTTCTCTTTTCTGTTTTTTGTTTTTTTGAGACAGGGTTTCTCTGTGTGTAACAGTTCTGGTTGTCTTGGAACTCACTCTGTGCACCAGGATCAAAGACAAACTCACTGAAATTCACCTGCCTCTGACTCCCAAGTGCTGGGATTACAGGTGTGCACCACCACTGCCCAGCTAAACCCCCAACTTATTCTGGTGTTTGTTTGTTTGTTTGCTTGCTGTTTTCGAGACAGGGTTTTTCTGTAGCTTTTTAGAACTTGTCCTGGAACTCTCTCTGTTGATCAGGCTGGCTTCAAATTCAGAAGTCTGCCTTTCTCTGCTTCCCGAGTGCTGGGATTAAAGGGATGTGCCACCACTGTCCAGCTATTTTACATCTTCTAAAGGTGAACGGGAAACATATATTGAAGCCAGGTGTGGTGGCACATGCCTGTAAGTCCAGCCCTTGGTAAGAGGCAAACAGACGATGTGTTCCAGACTACCCTGGGCTACTGAGCAGAGACCTTGACCCAACAACAACCAAATTAAAGGAAGAAAGAAGAGCAGGAGAAGGAGGAGGAAGGGGAAAGGGAGGAAGAACATACTAGGCAAGCACTGTACCACTAAAAATCTAACCCCTACCCCCCGGAGAGGAAATGCTTTATTTGGCTTACACTTCCATATCACAATCCATCGTCAAAGAAAGTCAGGACAGGAATTCAGACAGAGCAGGAACCTGGAGGCAGGAGCTGATGCAGAGACCATGGAGGTTTGCTGCTTATCGACCTCCTTGTCGCTTGCTCAGCCTGCTTCTTTTTTTTTTTCATTGTTTTTATTGAACTATATATTTTTCTCTGCTCCCCTTTCTTCCTCTCCCCTCCCCTTCTACCCTCTCCCATGGTCCCCATGCTCCAAATTTACTCAGAAGATCTTGTCTTTTTCTCCTTCCCATGTGGATTAGATCCATGTATGCTTCTTTTAGGGTCCTTGTTGTATAGGTTCTCTGGGATTGTGAATTGTAGGCTCTTTTCTTTTCTTTTGCTTTATGTATAAAAGCCACTTATGAGTGAGTACATATGATAATTGTCTTTCTGGATTTGGGTTACCTCACTCAATATGATGTTTTCTAGATCCATTTGCCAGCAAATTTCAAGATGTCATTATTTTCTGCTGTGTAGTACTCCATTGTGTAAATGTACCACATTTTCCTTATTCATTCTTCCATCGAGGAGCATTTAGATTGTTTCCAGGTTCTGGCTATGACAAACAATGCTGCTATGAACATAGTTGAGCACATGTCCTTGTGGCACAATTGAGCATCCTTTGGATATATACCTAAAAGTGGTATTGCTGGGTCTTGAGGAAGGTTGTTTCCTAACTTTGTGAGAGATTGCCATACTGATATCCAAAGGGGTTGTACCAGCTTGCAGTCCCACCAGCAGTGGAAGAGTGTTTCCTTCCCCCCCCACATCCTCTCCTGCATAGGTTGTCATTAGTGTTTTTGATCTTGGCCATTCTTACAGATGTAAGATGGAATCTCAGTTGTTTTGATTTGCATTTCTCTGATGGCTAAGGATGTTGAACATTTCCTTAAGAGTCTTTCAGCCATTTTAGATTCCTCTGTTGAGAGTTCTCTGTTTAGGTCTGTACTACATTTTTAAATTGGATTATTTGTTCTTTTGAGATGACCAATTTCTTGAGTTCTTTGTATATTTTGGAGATCAGCCCTCTGTCTGATGTGGGGTTAGTGAAGATCTTTTCCCATTCTGTAGGCTGTCTTTTTGTCTTGTTGACCATATCCTTTGCTTTACAGGAGCTTTTCAGTTTCAGAAGGTCCCATTTAATTTGTTTCTCTCAGTGTCTGTGCTACTGGGGTTATATTTAGGAAGTGGTCTCCAGTGCTAATGCGTTCAAGTGTACTTCCCAGTTTCTCTTCTATGAGGTTCAGTGTGGTTGTGTTTTTTTTTAAACAATCATTTATTTCAGAGTACAAATTTCAGGCTTTCTGGACAAATCCCACTGCAGTTAACACGTACACAGACAGCACTCTACTATACATTTAGGAAAGAAAATGAAAACTTTCAAAACCTAATAGAAAATAGAGCAACTTGCTACAGCCCAGTTAATGAGACCTCAGGAAGGCCTTACATCATTGTATTGTTTACACTTCCAACCGCAATGAACAAAAATCAGAATGCAAGTTGTCCTGCGAGGGGCTTATTTTTACATTTATGTTTGAAATTGTTGATAAAATTCTCAAGATAGGATCCCAGGTGATTGATTGTTTAATTCCCTTATTTACAAAAAGAAAAATGGGGAAAATATTTATTTAACTGATAGGTACTCAGTTGTCTCCACATAAAAAAACACAAAAATAGAAGTTCGAACATGATAAAATCATTTGAAGATGAGAACCGTGTCTCTTCAGCTACTCCCTTTCAGCTGGCTCAAGGGCATGAGGTTTAAGAAGTAGGTAAGGCTCCTGCCCTGACAAACCCCTCATGGTAACTGTCCTAATCTTTTCGTGTGTGCCCCTCAAATATTTCTTTGAAGCCATTTGCCCAGAAACTAATTAAGGCAGGCAAAATCACACATGATTGCCAAGTTATTATCTATGCACAAGGACATGTGTATTTCCATGAGAACCAAACATATGACCCAACCAGAGGGAAGGAGGAAAAAAAATTATTTTTTTTATTATTTATTT
>NW_004949122.1:5173536-5175726 GCF_000317375.1 Microtus ochrogaster | reverse complement strand
AGGGTTTCTCTGTGGTTTTGGAGCCTGTCCTGGAACTAGCTCTTGTAGACCAGGCTGGTCTCGAACTCACAGAGATCCTCCTGCCTCTGCCTCCCACTCGGGATTAAAGGTGTGCGCCACCACTGCCCGGTGAAAAAAATTTATTGAGGATAAACAGTCAGGGACTTGGACGGCTGTCTTTGTGGTACCTACGGGGTGAGATCGCAGCATCCGAAAGTAAGAAGATGCCACACACACAGCATTTTAAATCCTGTACAGTACCGGGAAACTCACGGGAAGTGAAATGCCTACCAGGCAGTATTGACACTAGGTGGTAATTTGAAGGATATTTAACACAGTGGAGCAAGCAACAAGAACATCCATCCTGTGTGTAAAGAAAGTGCCACAGAGATGTACCTGAAATTTCCGAGATCAGTGTGGTTGGTTTTATGTTGAGGTCTTGGATCCATATGGCTTGAGTTTTGTGCATGGTGACAGATATAGATCTATTTTCATTCTTCTACATGTTGATATCCAGTTATACCAGTACCATTTGTTGAATATGCTTTATTTTTTTACATTTTATATTTTTTGCTTCTTTGTCAAAAATTGAGTGTTCATAGTTGTGTGGACTGATATAAAAATCTAACTTTTTTTTTAAAAAAGAGCTTTTTACATAGTCTAAGCTAGTCTAGAACTTGGAATTCTCTTGCCCCAGCTTCCAGTGCCAGGGCCACAGACAGGAGTCCTTGTATTCTTCTCTTCCTTTCTTCTTTCTGTGTCGCAAAAGAAAAAAGGAAAGAAAAGAAAAAAAGAAAGAAAACAAATTGGTTGTGGTAAGTTAAGCCTGTTATGCCAGAAGTAGGGAGGGTGAAAAAGGTTGGAGTTCCACCAAGAGTTCAGGGCCAGCCTAGAGTAGACAGTCAGTTCCAGGTCACACCGACCTGCGCAGTGCAGTGAGACCAGGTCTAAACAAACAAACAAACAAAACCAACAACAACAAAAAAGATAAAGTAGACAATTAAAGTCCTTTATGTCTGCAATTCCAGAGGTAGGAATGCTGAGGCAGCAGGATTGCTTTGAATTAAAAGTGGGCCTGGGCAGCATAGTAAGTTCCAAAATAAGACCCTGTCTCAAAAGAGAACTCTTGTCCCTCAAAAAAAAAAAAAAATGGTCTGGGGTTGTAGCTCAGTTGGTAAAGTGCTTACTCAGCATTTAAGAGGCCCTGGGCTCTATCTCCAGCAATACGTGAACTGGGTCTGATAGCCTATGCCAGAATCATGTGATTCTAGGACTCATGTGACCCTGTACTCATGTGACCCCAGTACTCATGTGATCCCAGCACTCTCGGGGCAGGAGGATTAGACTGAATTTCATCCTTTAGGGACTGACCTGGGCAAGTCTATCTAAAAGAATTTGTATATATACACACACAAAACACACACACATGATTCACATCTAACTGAACATGGCTGAAAAATAGTTATTTTCCATTTGAGAAAGCATCTCACATAACCCCATCTGACTTGGCACTCACTGTAGCTAGCTGGCCTTGAACTCCTGGTCCTTTTACCTCTGCCTCCAAGTGGTAAGATTACAGGCATGGCCACTGCATCCCCAGCTGGAAAATATTTTTGTATGTTCAGCTCTAAATATTGTTACCTGTTATTTGGAAGAGAAAACAGAGAGAACACACCTGACAACACACACACACACACATACACACACAAGCAAATGACCTTGAGGCTGTAACACAAGCCACCACAGCACAGAGCTCACTTCGCAAACATCTTAAGTTGTGTCTCCACACCCACTTGGTCCTTTGAAGGAGCTTTATGGGTGTAATGTTCCAATGACAAGTCTGGAGATCTGGGACCCTTGGTTGTGCTTTCCCGTCGCTTTAAGGGACAAGCCACGCCCACTCCCATTACCTCTGACTTGCCCGCAGCCATCTTGGGCCCTTCCTTTTCTGCTTCCTTGACGTGCGTGCTTTTTATTATAAGGAAGACCTGGGAATGTTATGGTTTTGGCCCCTTTAAGAGACAAGCCACACCCATTCCCCTCCCCATCTGCTGAGGCAGGCTGATCTTCAGCTTCCGGCCTGAGTTCGTTCTCTTTTTCATCTTCCTCTCGGAGAGGCAGCTTCGCTTCTGCCTCTCTCCCCGCTTCTCTGCTTCCCCCTTCTCTGTCTCTGTCTCTGTCTCTGTCTCT
>NW_004949122.1:5171008-5173297 GCF_000317375.1 Microtus ochrogaster | reverse complement strand
CCCGCCATGTGTCTCCCTGCCTGGAACCAGCCATTGCTCGGGGACCAGCAGCCGTCTCTGCCTGGGGCCCACTGCCTGCTGCCACATGGCCCGCCACCACTGCTCTGAGACTAGCAGCCGTCTCTGCCTGGGACTGGCTGCTCCCAGGGCCCGCTGCCTGCCGCCACATGGCCAGCGGCCACCATTTGGGACCTACAGCATTTCTGCTGCCTACTGCCGGGGGGATCTTGCAGCATTTTTAAAAAAAGAATAACACTTGGGACAGGATTAATACTCTTCTTGTCGCACTCCTGCTCAGTCAAAGATCTGAGTAAGGTTTCTTAATCTTCTCTTTGCTTCAATAACCAGAAAGGATGATCTGTTTGCAATATTGTACACGAAAGTACAGATTTAATGAAGATGACATCTACAGACGATGTTCCTCTGATGTCTAATTTATCAATTATTTACTTATTGTGTGTGTGTGTGTGTGTGTGTGTGTGTGTGTGTGTGTGTGTATGCTGTGGCACTTTGTGTGGCAGTCAGAGGACAGGTTTTCTTCTTTTCGTTTTGTAGGTTCTATGAATCCAATTGAGATGGTCAGCCCTGATGGCAAGCGCCTTTATCTCTCAGTCACCTTACAATTTTTTTCTTTTTAAAATTGATTGATTTTTTTTTTATTTTATTTTTTTGGTTTTTTGAGACAGGCTTTGGAGCCTGTCCTGGAACTAGCTCTGTAGACCAGGCTGATCTCGAACTCACAGAGATCCGCCTGCCTCTGCCTCCCAAGTGCTGGGATTAAAGTGGTGCGCCACCACCGCCCGGCCTGATTTATTTATTTTAATTTAATATAAGTTTGCTTGCCTGTATGAGGGTGTTTGGTCACTTGGAACTGGAGCTATAGACAATTGAGAGCTGCCATGTGGGTGCTGGGAATTGAACCCAGGTCTTTTGAAAGAAGCAGCCAGTGTTCTTTAGCACTGAGTCATCTCTCCAGCCCCATCATCTTACAATTCTTTAATTATGTGTGGGTATGGCCTACATTAATTACAACACTGCTTGGCCAATGACTCTAGTGCATTTCTAGCAAGCTCTTACATCTTAAATTAACCCATTTTTATTGTTTTATATTTTAACACGAGGCTCATGGCCTACTGGCAAGGTTCCAGCAGGCAGCTGGCATCTTTCTCCTCTGGCAGCTACATGGCGTCTCCCTGACTTCACCTCTCTCTCTCTCTCTCTCTCTCTCTCTCTCTCTCTCTCTCTCTCTCCTTGGAACTCCAGCCTTGTCCTATTCTTCTAAACCACAGGCGGAAACAGCTTTATTCATTAACCAGTAAAAGCAACACATAGACAGAAGGACCTCCCACACCACAGGGCCAACCTTGTTTCTAAGGTAAGACTCTGTTTCAAAGAAGAAAAAGAAATCTGGTCATAAATTGGGCATGTGGATGCATTGATTCTAGCAGTACTTGAACAGCTGAAGCAGGAGAACTGCCTCAAGCTGAAGTTCAAGCCAAAACGTGGATATGTGAATCCTTATCTGTGTGTGTGAAAAATAACGTCCAGGTTAACTTTCATTCTTGTCTTCTTCCCCGTCCCCACCACTATTTAAGGAGCTTTTATAGCAGCAGAATTTTATAATCCAAATGTTTCCTTGCTCAGTTATCAGTTCTAGTTTTCTTTAGATTTATTTATGTTTTATTTATAACTGTTTTGCCCGTGTGTATACACATGAACTGTATGCATATTTAGTGTGCTTGGAGGCCAGAAGGCATGAGATCTTCTGGAACTGGAGTTATGGATGGTCATGAAACATCATGCAGGTGCTGGGGAACTGAACCTGGGTCCTCTGCAAGAGCAACAAGTGTTCTTTACTGCTGAGCCGTCTCTTCGGCCCCCTTTTATTTAAAACAGGACTGTTATCTTAAGCCATTTCACAGTAAACAGTTATAGAATTAAAGCCAGGAATGGTGGCAAATACCTTCTAAAAATTTATAAATTTCAAGAAAAGAATTCCTTAAGTTTTTGGACTTTGCAGAAAATTCTTTTTGTAGGTTCTCTAAAACAATTTATTTTTATATTTAATGGGTTGTGTGTATGTGTGATTTTTAGATCAAGTGACCTAGGACAAACATTGTTTTTTAAACTTGACATTTGCTTGGTACATAAGTTACAAATTTTCTTTCTTTGTTTTGTTATTTTTGTTGTTGCTATTGTTGCTGGGTTGGTTTTTTTTTTTTTTGTTTTTTTTTTGTTTTTTGTTTTTTGTTTTTGTTTTTTTTTTTTTGGTTTTTTTTGCGCAAGGAT
>NW_004949122.1:5156439-5170593 GCF_000317375.1 Microtus ochrogaster | reverse complement strand
CCACAGAGAAACCCTGTCTGGAAAAACCAAAAAAAAAACAAAAACAAAACTTGTTTTACATTTTGTAATCTTTTTCAAAATATTTAAAATTCTTGCTGAATGTTGCAGTGTACACTTTAAATCCCAGCACTCAGGAGGCAGAGGCAAGCAGATCTCTGTTGTTAGGGGCCAGCATGGTCTATGTAGATAGTTCTAGAACAGCTAGGGCTACACAGAGAGACCCTGTCTACATAGTGAATTCTAGGGAAGCCAAGGGCTATGTAGAGAGACCCTGTCTCAAAAAATAAATAACAGTTTTAATGCTTATATATTTTTCTTTAGTGAAGCACATGTGTCTTTTTTGTGGTCCCTGATGGATTTTAAACAGCTAGCACTATTAGCTGCTTTTGGGGAAAACTCTTCAGTTTTGGAGGCTTATACTTTACTGCTCCAGCTGCATCGGTTTGAGAGCTGAGGCACTCGGGAAACTCAAGCATATGAGGTCATTCTGCGTTATCTATGTCCAACAACACGCTGGTGATTTTAACAGCCATGTCTTGAATAAGAGGAAACAGGCACCCATTCAACATTTTCTTTTGCCCTTGAAGTGGGATAGATGCCAACAAGGAAGTAGTTAAAAGTCCTTGACTTTGTACGTGGACAGCAGGCTGATGCATGGTAACTTGTGTCTGTCTATTAAGTTGTTGCTGGGGACTGTAGACTCCTGCAGGATATTTATACCAGGGAATGATGCAGACAGCAGCTGTAGGATACATACCCATTGTCTGTGTTGATATGCTTGCCACAGGGTATGTTGACAAAACTGGAACTCGTAAGGAAGCTGACATCATAGTACTAAATGGTGGTCTAGGAGCAGCTGTGCGGTAGCACCCAGTGTGTGTTCGAATGGATAAGGTCTGGTACCCTGAACAATCCAATAAGAACTAGGTCTTTTTTTTTCCTTTTTGTATTTGTATTTATCTTTTTTTTTTTTTTTGAGACCAGGCTGGTCTTGAACTCAGAGATCTGCCTGCTTCCACCTCCTAAGTGCTGGGATTGAAGATGTGTGCCATCATGCCTAGCTTGGTCTTAGTTGAGCAATTTGGTTAGGAGGATAGGATGCAGTGTGGTTCTCAGTTAATTGAGTAGCTGTCATGAAGGAAGTGCTGGCTGACTGGAGACTGATTACAGACTGGGCCAAGACTGTATACCCATTATTCTGTATATCCTGGTTTCTATTGCTGTGAAAAGACACCATGACCACAGCAACTCTTAGAAAGGAAAACATTTAATTGGTGTGGCTTAAAGTTCAGAGGTTCAGTCTATTATGGTGGGACATGGCAGTGTGCAGGCAGACATGGTGATGGAGAGGCAGCTGAGAGGTCTACATGTTGCACAGTCAACAGGAAGTGGTCTGTCTCACTGGACTGTGGCTTGAGCATATATGAGACCCCAAAGCCCACCTCCACAGTGACACACTTCCTCCAACAAGGCCACACCTACTCCAATAAAGCCACACCTTTCATTAGTCCCACTCCCTTTAGGGTCATTTTCTTTCAAACCATCACACCTAGTTAATGGGGAAAGCCTGGAACACTTCTCTGTGCTGAGCTAAAGCTACATATAGTGACTTCTGGTTTTTGTTTTCTTTCTTTCTTTCTTTCTTTCTTTCTTTCTTTCTTTCTTTCTTTCTTTCCTTTCCCTTTCCCTTTCCCTTTCTTTCTTTTTTTCTTCCTTTCTTTCCTTTCTTTTTTTAAATTTATTTATTATGTATACATAGTGTTTTGGGCACCAGAGCTCACTATAGATGGCTGTGAGCCATCATGTAGGTGCTGGGAATTGAACTCAGGACCTCCAGAACAGTAGTCAGTTCTCTTAACCTCTGAGCCATCTCAACAGCCCTCTTTTTTTCTTTCTTACATCATGCTTGGTTGTTGTTTAGTTTTGTGTGAGAGAGATCTCACTGTATGAACCAGGATAGCCTGGAATTAACACTCTTCCTGCTTCAGCCTTCCAAGTAAGTTATACAGGTTAGACACCACCAAGCCCAGGTTACAAGGTGAATTTTATTATCCTTAGAGTCTCATAGCTTGGGAAAACACTGGCCCAAAACATGTACAGGGTCTACCATAGCCCTTTAAACATTTTGAGCACCAAAGTACAAACACTGTATTCACTGAGTCTTTGGTGACTCCAGCACCCATTGTTCTTTGAAGAAATGAGGGTGTGGATAACTGCCACAGGTAAGAGAACCAGGAACTGGAGTGCAACAGTGACTAAGATGGAAAGCCACAGCCCTAAAAGGGACGTCTGTACTGACCTCCATCTCCCAGCCCCTGCAAGGTGTGAAGACATTGCAGAAGACAGGGCAGAAAGAATGTAAGAGCCAGAGGCCAGGGAGGAGTGTTGTGAAAGGCTGTCTTCAGGGCACGAAGTGGCCACTGCACTTCTGAACTGATTGTAACTATAGTTACCTGCACAAGACCAAGTCAACAAGCTCAGTAAACACACTGGCAGGGAGCACTAATTGAACACAGTGGGTTCCAGCAAAACAAAACAAGAAAGGAGGGGAGGGCATGAAGGAAGAAGGATGGGGACATGTTCCTGGGGAAAGTTGGAGGGAGAATTGGGGATGGATATAGAGCAAGATATATCACTTACCTTTATGAAACTCTCACACAATAAACAAGAGATAGTCTGTTTTAAGAAAGAAAGAAAGAAGCCGGGCGGTGGTGGCGCACGCCTGTAATCCCAGCATTCTGTGAGTTCGAGGCCAGCCTGGTCTACCAAGGGAGTTCCAGGACAGGCTCCAAAGCTACAGAGAAACCCTGTCTGGAAAAAAAAAAAAAAAAAAAAAAAAAAAAAGAAAGAAAAAGAAAGAAAGAATGAAAGAAAGTTAAATTTGGAGCAGAGATCTAAGAATCTGTACTCTGTTCCCTGGTGGAATTTACAGCCTAATGAGACAGTTTTTCACCTATTATTAAATGAAATCAAGAGTTAAATAAAAATTTTAGTTTTGATTTCGCTCTAAGAGTGCTAGTTAGACAGGTTTAATTCGGTGTGAGCAGTCAGGGGACGCTACTCAAAACAGCTGACACTGATGTAGTTGGCTAAGGCCAAGTAGGAATTAGTCACCTAGGATGTGAGGGACAGGGTCTGGGGAGATGACGCAGCAAGGACGCGGTCTGCAGAGATCCTAGGGGTGGAAGGAGAGAACCAACTTCTGTAAGCTGTCCTCTGACCTCCACTAGCATACGATGGCACAGGCACCCCGCCCCCACAAAATCTACATAAAATGGTTTTGTTTGTTTAATTTATAGAATTGAAAAGCAAAGCTGGGTGAGATGGGATAGGCCTGCAGTCTTAACAGAGTAACTGAAGCAGGAGAGCTGTGTGCCAAGGCCAACCTGGGTTTATGAATACGACCTTGTCTCAGCTGTGCCTGGTGGTCTGAATGCGCAGCCCTGCATCAGAGCTGTTCTGGAGGTAAAGGCACGAGGATTATGCAATCAAGATGTGCCTGGGCTACGAATTATGTTCAAGACCAGCTTAAGTGAGCAACTTTGTGAGACCCTGCTTCAAAATAAAAGATCATAAAAGGAACAGGGATTCAGGTCCACACAGCTTTGATCCTAGCAGAGGTAGGCAGAGGCAGGAGGATCTCTGTAAGTTCGAGGCCAACTTGGTTCACATAGGGTCCAGGATGTCCAGAGCTACATAGTGAGACCCTTGCCTGGAGGGAAAACACACACACACACACACACACACACACACACACACACACACACACACACACACACCAAAACAAGTAACCTTGTCTTAAAAACAAACTGAAAAATGTTGAACATAGGGAAGTATAGGTAATAGTTGAACACAAGTAGGAAAACCCACTCCACCACTCAGCCGAATACAGTGGAGACCTCAACATTTAGGAAAGAAAGAAAAGAAAAATCTATTCCCAGTGACCCTCCCCTGGACCAGTGAGGCACTCCCTTGGAGCTGGAAACTATTCATGTTCCTCTAGCAGTGGAGGTCCAAGCCTAGCCTTTGTATACCAAGTTTGTATAACCTTTGGTAGACTATCCTCCAGGTTCTTTGCTGAATTCAGCCCCAATGGAAAAACTTGGGGTCAAGAGGGCAGTGGGATGAAGAAAAAGAAAAAAACGTTAAAATCCAAGATGAGAATCTTGGCTGGGCTTCATTGTTGTGGCCAGCAAACAGGGTGTGGAAGCACAAGGGGTGGAAGGTGTGTGGAGAGAGCAGTGGTGGCTCCAAGTGTACTACCTGGTCAGCTATCAGAACCCAAGCCAAAAGCCGCTCAAGTCAGATGGAACACTCAGACCACCAGCTTTACCAAGTCATGCTAACACAGAGTTGAAAAGGATATGTAGGGGATCACATTCAGGACGGGATGCAGAGGGATCAAGGTAGCAGGCTATATGAACCCAAGAAAGTACCACTCTATGTATGTCTGGTTCTTGCTGGTGGCGCAGGCACAAGAACCAGAGTGAGGCTTGACACTTGGAAGGCTGAAGCAGGAAGATGGAGCGTTCTTGACCAGCCGAGACAGGACTATCTGATGAGATCAGGCTAAGTCAAGCTCTGAGTTACTTCATATTTTGTAAAACTGTCTGTTTCAGACTGTGTCTTGGCCTGAGATACTCCATTTGAAGCAAATTTTGACTTTGTTTTGAATGGAAACTCAGAGACAGGATGCAGGATGGCTCTGCACTGTGGAAGACACTATAAACGCCAACACCTGCCTGGATTACTTATAAGGTCCAGATTGATAAATAAATTATCTCTTAAGGTAGGAAGGGTGCCACCCATTGGGGACTACAGGACCACATGGGTGTATTAAACTCTTATCAGGGAAGCCAGTGATGAGAACTTGCTGGACATACTAGACTGAGGAAAGTGTGTAACTCTCTCACTTGGATCCTATAAAGAGGACACCTAGCACTAAGTTGGGATGGCCCACAAATTTATCATCTGGGGAGGCCCAAAAATGTGAGCCTCCTTCCACCTTGTCTGATGGTCAGAGAGTTTGGAGGTTGCTCAGAATTGTTGACAACAAGGATAGCTACACAGGATGTGGTTACTTGGTTCTTTTGACATTAAGATGGCTCATACAAGTAGAACCATTCCATCCTGACAGATGATCAGGATATGTATGCATACTTCCGCTCCTTCTTTTGTAATATGAGGTTACCTGGGGAGTAGCTGCCTTCAGGATACTTGGTCTAGGGTGGCTTCACTGCCTAAACAACAGAATGCTAATGACTTGATGTCTAAGTGTTAAAGCAACTAACTCTTCGAGTTGTTTTTTTATTTATAAAGAAGTCTTTTGTTACCTTCTCCCCATTGTATCGTGGTATAAAAGTATATGGAAATATGGAAAATTAAATGCGGGCCATTTCAGTATTCACTGGAACACCCTCCCGGTACTATTCTGTTTTCTGTTTTATTATTTTTAAACGCACCTTTATATTCTTTACTTATATTTATGATTCCCCATGCCCCTACCCTAGCAAGAGGTGTTTTTGTCGAGGCTGGTCCCCAACAGTCATCCAACCACCTACTGTGTGTGCCAGGGAATCAGCGGGTAGAGAATTCCTGATTATCCTGGAACTCCAGCTTGGTTCAGTCTCGGCTACAACATGGCCTACTCAAATTGCTGTGCAGTGTGGTGTTACACTTTCATCTTTCTGGATTTGCCATGTTGTTGTGGGATATCCTTTTACATTGTGTGAAGCTATGTCACTGTGATTGGTTGAATAAAAAACGATATGGTCAATAGCTCGGCAGGATTTTCAGGGCAGAGAGAATTCTAGGGACAAGAAGAAGCTAATTGCAAAGAGGATGAAGACATGCAGGAGGAGAGGTAAAAGCCACGAGCCAGTTGGCAACATGCAAATGAGTAGAAATGGGTTAATTTAAGTTACATGAGCTAGTTAGAAACAAGCTAAGCTACAGACCAACCCTTTATAATTAATAATAAGTCTCTGTGTCATGATTTGGGAGCAAGATGACAGGACATAAAAATCCACCTATAGTCTGTCCATATACCTGCTTTTCATGTGGGCCTGAGCCTTTACTCTGCGTCCTCTGGCTGCCCCTTACCCTACTTTTGCAGCTCAAGTCCATCCTGGAGCTTGGTTCATACACTGACTCAACAACTGTGCCTCCAGGAAACCTCCAGCAGGCTCAGCTACTTGACTCGCTTCCCCAGATAACTCCTCATCCTCTTCAGTTCCCTACTTTCTGCCTATCTGATTTCTTTGAAACTCTAAACTCTCCTACAGTCTGTTTAACCCCCTTTAACCCCATTCTATAACCCTCCCCCCATTTACTGTGTGATCTGAGAGTTAATATTAGTAATTGAGAATGGAATAAAAGAACCTACATTTGCCTCAATTAGCCACCACGGACATCAATCAACATGACTTAGCAAATTGCCGCCAACGAAACTGCTCTGCTTTGTGAACTGATGAATTCGATGAATTCTGGACTGTAGAAAGATACAAATGTGTTCATCTCTGTTTGTCGTAGTACACTCATGACATTGTCCCAACACCACAAGCCAAAAGAACTTAGAGCTGAGAGGTTTTTGTAAAGATGCCTCTGTAGGTGACCGCTTCCCTGGAATATTCAAGCCAGCCAGGCAAGGTGGTACACACATCTAATTTCAGCACATAGGAGGTGGAGGCAGGAGGAACACAAATTCAAGACCATAGTTGACTATGGATTTGAGTCCAGCCTGGGCTACATGAGACATGAAACCATTTCACCCTTCAGCAACCCCTACCCCACCCTACCCCTAGAGTAAAAACAAAATAAAATTGAATACATGAGTCAGTCTATTTGGCTACCAGGTCACCTTATGAATTAGGCAGTTGAACACTATGGGTTTTATTGCTGCATTTTGGACTTTTGATGAGGCCAGAATTATCGCCATGAAGGCTGGTCGTAGTGGCACACAACTGTCATTTAAGCCCTGGGGATGTCAGCCAGGAGCAGTGAGAGTTGGAAGCTAGCCTAGACTATATAGTGAGACCCTGCCTTAAAAGGAAACAGCTGGTTGTGGTGGTACACACCTTTAATCCCAGCCCTTGGGGGGGGGCAGATAGACCTCTGTGAATTCCAGACCAATCTGGTCTACAAGACTAGCTCCAGGCCAGTTGTGACTTCATAGTGAGATCCTGTCTCAGGCAAACAAAACCAAACAGCTATAATGTGACACATATATACCTGAAGTTCCCATTACTCTGGAAACTGGGGCAAGAATTGGGAACCAGCCTGGGTTACATAGATAGACCAAATATCTTGAGAAAAGAAAAAAAAGTAGAAGATAGAATGGTGAATCTAATTGAAGGTGAGCAAGAGGAACAGGAGGCTCCTTTAGAGAGAATGCTGAAGGGTCAGGACAAGAGGGCTGATATAACAGCCAGGACAAGCAGGTGCCACCTACTTCTAACCTGGACAGGCAGGCTTGCTGATGCCCCAGGCTGGAGCTGCTGACTTCACCTCAAAGAAACACGGCAAAGGAGAAGTTTGAGAAGAGGCAGGAGGAAGCCCAGCCCTGCCCTGGTATTGGTGAAAAAGACCAGTTCAAACCAGGACTCTCCAGGTCACTTAAAAATTTGCAGCTTCCCTAAAGCCGGTATTTTTTGTCTTTCCTTGTTTTCCTGTAGGGTTAAGGTGGAGAGAGGAGGCGGCAGGGCTGGGGAGGCAGCTCAGATTGTGGTGTGTTTGTTGGCTGGATGTGGGAGACTCTAGGCTTGATCCCCAGCATCACATAAAATTAGAGGCTAGCCTGCAATGTGTGCAACCATGCCTCAACATAAAAAAGAAAGAAAGAAAGAAAGAAAGAAAGAAAGAAAGAAAGAAAGAAAGAAAGAAAGAAAGAAAGAAAGAAAGAAAGAAAGAAAGAAAGAGGGCCTGGAGAGATGGCTCAGCAGTTAAGAGCACTGGCTGCTCTTTCAGAGGACCTGAGTTCCATTCCCAGTGTCCACATGGCAGCTCACATCTGTCTGTAGCTCCAGGTCCAGAGGTTCTGACACCCTCACACAGATACAAATGTACATAAAATAAAAATAAATCACAAAAAAGGACTTCTGGCTGCTCTCCCAAGGGACGGGGCTTTGATTCCCAGCACACACAGATTGGTTCCCAAGCATCTGTAACGCCAGTTCCAGGAGATCTGATGCCCTCTTCTGGCCTCTGCAGATACCAGGCACACAAGTGGTGCACCAGGCTTTACAAACAGACAAGACACCCCCCCACACAAAATCAAAACAAATTAACTAGAACATTAGCAACTTGGGGAAAAAAAGGAGGAGGAACAGAACACTACAACTGGGGGTGTTGGGGGCAGTTGAGCTGTGAGGCCTTTGGCTGCAGCCTCCAGACTATGTGATGGGGGTGGGGGTAGTCGAGCTGGGGAAGTTCTGACTCAGGCAAACGGGAGTAGCCCCATGGGGAACTTTGGTCTACCAGGTGGGGGACTTTTTCCTCTCAGCTGCTTTTGCAGTTAGAGGTCTAGGAACTGACTGCTATGGGAAGGAGCAAAGGGGGAAGTGAGTTTGTTTCTCCCCCTCCCTAGGCTCCCGCAGGTCCGCCCTGCTACCTCTTCTGTCACTGAACACTCATTGTCCTCTCTTGCTCTCCTCCCACCAGACCGTGAGTGTCCCTGGGCATGGGCACTGGGTCTGATTCACCTTGCCCAGCCTCACCATGCACCCGCCCCGATGTGGGGCTTGACACTTGGGAGTTTCCCAAAGAATGACTTGTTGAATGGATGAACAAGAGAATGCTTTCTCTGAATGGCCAGGAACTCCATATGGGGTTTACAAAAGAAGGCCTACCCACAGCTCTTTCCATCCTTACCAAGATGTTCCTGTGCCCCCAGGATTCAAGCGGGCAGAGGCCTAGAGGTTGACCTATATGTTTGCAGTATTTTTTCCTGCTAGCAGGAGTCCATCTTTTATCAGAGTGCCACAGGAGACTCAACGGGACAAGAACTATTATTTAAAGGAACAGCTATAGGGCAGGAGGCAGCTGACGGGCAGAGTGCTTGTCTAGAAATCATGATGTTCAGAAAGGCATGGAGGGTGGCACATGCCCATGGAGGCAGGAGGAGCAAAAGTTCAAAGCCATCCTCAGTGACTGATAGATTTTTGAGGCTAGCCTGAGCTACATGAGACTCTATCTCAGGCTTATGAGATGGATCATCAGGTAAAGGCGCCTGTACCAACATTGATGACCTAAATTCTATCCCCAGGTGGTAGAAGTAGATAAACAATCCCAGAAGTCCTTGGTACATCAATGTGTATTTGTGCATACACAATAAATACAGATAAAAAGTTACACACACACACACAATAAATAAATAAAACTGGAGGAGAGGGTTCATTCAAGGTTACAGAGTTAGTACCAGAGTAGGGATCTTATGCAAATATGCCCAGCATTGATTTTCTTAAACCAGCTTGGTCTTTTGCCCAACACTTTTTCTTCCTGTATATAATCTGCTCAGCCTGTTGTTCTTGTGGGTTACTGAGTGAGACTCTGGCTCACTCAGTAACAAGATACCATCACTTTCGAATGCTCCCAGAACCTCCCTCTAGTGTCTCAGCCAAGGCACCTTGTTTAATGCCAGTCTCCCCTCCACTGACTGGACTCTGCCAGCAGAAAGAGAGTGCCGTGCAGGTGTGGAAGTGAGACCTCAAAGGCAGAGGCAGAACGAGGAAGGGAAAGCTGAGATAGTCTGCTACCTGATCCGGTTCTCTTTGGGGCACGTCCAGCAGTTGCCCCTTCCTCTTCTCAACAGTAAAGGGAAAGAGGAAGTGGGAAAAATAAGGTATAAGTGAGTTAGGAGGGGTGATGACCAGGATCCTGGCACTAAGAGAAAGAACCAAGAAATCTCAGCATGTCGGGTAGGGTGGCACACGCCTTTAATCCTAGCATTCTAGAGGCAGAGGCAAGCAGTCTTTGTGGGTTCAAGGCCCAACAGTCTATATAGTGAGTTCCAGGGCAGCCAGGGCCATATAGAGAGGGACCCTGTCTCAAAAAACCCTAGTACTTTTGCGGTGGAAGCAGGAGGATTAAGAGTTCAAGGGCATCCTTGGCTGCTTAGGAGAGTTCCAAGAGAGATGGCCACCTGAGATTCTGCCTCGGAAAGAAAGAAGGAAAGGAAAGGAAAGGAAAAGAGAGCGAAGGCCTGGGAAGATGACTAATAGGCACTTGCTGTATAAGCATGAAGGCTTGAGTTCATATTTCAAAAAAAGCTGGGTATGAACATGCGCGCGCGCGCACACACACACACACACATAGAGCAATGAAGTTAGGGTATTGGGAAATTAGTAACAAATATTTGCTTGGACAGAGAAACAAAAAAGTAAAGACCCCAGTACTGAATTGGTGAGGAGCCCGGGAAACCCGAGGTTGTCGGTGAGACTACTGAGACATCTGGAGCGGAAAGACAGCTCCGAGCCAGCCTGGGGTTTGTCATTTAAGGCTGTCGCCTGATACTGAGTATCAGTGACCCAAGGAACAGATGAGTCAGTCCCAGAGCATCCACTCTTCCTGTGACAGGCCTTGCTAGCGATCTCTGCATAGAGTCCTAGCTTGGCCCAGGATATGGAGGAGGCCTGAACCTTGCAGGAGAAGCACATTTCCATGGAGACCGAGCATGGAGAGGCATTTTATTTATTTATTTATTTATTTATTTATTTATTTATTTTTTGTTTTTTTCGAGACAGGGTTTCTCTGTGGTTTTGGAGCCTGTCCTGGAACTAGCTCTTGTAGACCAGGCTGGTCTCGAACTCACAGAGATCCGCCTGCCTCTGCCTCCCGAGTGCTGGGATTAAAGGAGTGCGCCACCACCGCCCAGCTGGAGAGCCATTTTAAACTCTCCCTCCCCATCCAGGAGGTTTCAGCTGGATCTGCCACCCTTTGCTTTCAGAGTTGTCTAAAGTCAAGGTTGCCAAAGGAAAGATGCCAACGGATTACATGCCATGCTGTGAACACATCTTACTGCAGGAGACAGGAAAGGAACTTGGAAACCAAGACTACTTTTTATTATTGGTGTGGTTGGCCATCCCGGATCTGGTTGGTCAACCTGGGCCTGGCACCTTAGAGGAAGGTAAACATCACCTCCCCAGCCTGGTATCCACGGCTCTAGGAAGGATGGCAGCATTATGTTGTGCCGCTCAGCTTGAGGCTATGTTTGGAAACATGGAAAATGACTTGGAGCAGGTATTGGCTGCAGTAGAACTTGTGGTGGGTCTGAGGTGGTGGTGTATGTTGTACACTCACTACTTGGGAGGCTGTTGTAGAAAGGCCAGCCTGGCAAGACCCTGCCTCCAAAATTCAAGAAGGGAGGGAGGGAAGAAGGGTAAGAGGGTGGGTGGAAAGAAGACAAAAAGGGAAGTCTTCACACCTGGTTCTACGTGATGATTTTTTTTTTTTAATGAATACATAGGGTTGGTCAAGAAGACAACGGAAGAAGGAGGCAGAGGGTTAGTACTGTACAAGCTGGTTTGGGGGCTGAATATCACCGAGAAAAAGACAAACTCAGACAGACAGTCTGCCTGGCAGGCAGGACAGGACAGGACAGGTAGCATTCCAGGTAACACGTGGTCAGAGGGTTGTTTGAGGCAGAAGCCAACAGGAGGCCTGGTCCAAGACAGGCAGTGGCCCTGTTAGACCTGCCTCTCTGTCAGCTACAGAGTTTCTGCAAGTCAGATTAACAGTTTTTGTTGAGTAGAATTAAATGGACCTGGTGGTAGGAGCAGGAGGAGACCATGCAGGAAGTGCAGCCATCGCCGGGGGGGGGGGGGGGCACGTGTGAAAGAATGGTATGTCCTTAATGAGGCCCAGGTACAGCAGCTGGTGCTTACCTCAGCACTGCTGAGTGACATCCATCTCCCTTGAGGGCTGCTTCATGATGTAATAATAAGAGCTTGCCTTGAAGAGGCTCTCAGCAGTGCCTAGGATATCTGAGAAGTTCAGTGATAATGTGCAGTATCCCAGTTCTCTTTCATGAACTCAAAACTATCGCAAGCACATTGTCGGTACCTACGGACTGACACTGAGCAAGCAAACTATGTCCTCTGACCTTGGGATGACATTTGTGGGACAGTGGTCCCTTTGTTTTGTTTTTTCAAGACAGGTCTCACATCACCGCCGCCAACTTGCTGCGTAGCTGAGGATAATTTTGAACTTTTGATCCTCCTCCTACCTCCTAGAAGTGAAAATTACTGATAAGAAGCTGCATTTGGCTGTGAACAATGATGGAGCAATTGGAATTTCAGTACTGTGGAGAGATTGGACTTGTGTAGCTTCAGAGGTGAATTTCCTTATCTTGGGCTAGCGCTAGCCTTCTGGAGCAGCCATTCCTTGACCAGCTCTGTATTGGAATTAACATCTTGTGACAATAACTAAAAACCTTTTAGAATTTATTGACATAGCAGAACACTAGCTCCCATCACTCTAAAGCTAAGAATGTCATCGGCTCTCATCTTAGATCTATAGAATAGCTTCCTGCGTCTCATTGTACTCACCTCTCTGGTACCCACCAATGTATTTTCCACTTGCTCTGATTTGTGTCTCCCTTTTCTCTGTAAAACTATAAAAACTTAATGAAACTGCTTTCATTTTGGAACATGAGATTTGTTGTAACCTAAGTCTGTGTTCCCGAGCCATGGCCCCAGAGTAAATTGTCCACTATCGCCTGCAGATTTATGAATAAGGACAGCTAATGCATCCAAAAGGCAGTAGCAACTATCTCTGTTCCCTTTAAGATGAGAGCTGTGGTTTCTGCCTTGCGAGTCAACATTGTTAAGGGCTAAGATTATATCCCTTGGGGTATAACACCATCTTTGCCCTTCAGGCCTGCTCTTTTCTCTTTTTCTAGTGCTGCTAGAGATTGAGCCTAGGTCTGAGAGTGACGTACAGTCCTGGTCCTTTTAGGATTTTCATTAGGTATGCGTGTGTGCATGCACGTGTGTGTGTGCGTGTGTGTGTGTGTGTAAATGGAATGCTTGTGGAGGTCAGAAGACAGCTTCCCAGAGTTGGTTCTCTCTTTCCACTGTTCACCAGATGGGTCCCAGGGAAGGAATTCAGGTCATCAGATTGGTGACAGGATTGCCTTCTCCTTTGAACCGTCTAAATGGCCCCTTTCCTATGTTTTTATTTTGTGACAGACTGGTCTCTAACTCATGGCAATTCTTCTGCATCAATCTCCTTAATGCTGGGATTGCCAGCATGAGTCACCATCTGTGGCTATACTTCTGAGTTAGTGCGCTTTAAGGGGTGTTCTGTTGCTCTGGCAAATTTATATGTGAGAAATGGAGCTGATAGCGGGCCAGAGAGCAGGACTAAGGAAAACGTTGGCTGTTTGGATGTAAATTTGCTTAAAGGAGCACAAATCATATGAGAGAGAGTGAGACAGAAATTTTCTTTTAAAAAATGGGCTGGTGAGCTGGCTGAGTAGAAACGGTATAATTGTGCAAAAGTAACAGTTTGAGTGTGATCCCTGGAACCCACAGGGAAGGTGGCAGCCGAGAGCTGAGTCCACAACAGTGCCTTTTGGCCCCCACACATTCTCTGTGGCATGTACACACTATTCCCCACATCATCACATGGACTCCAAACGTTGTCTTCTGACAACACGTGAGCCTTGTGTACGTGCAAGCCTTGTGGCTCGGATGGAAAGGTATTCTGGCCGGGGGAAGCCAGGAAACACCCCAAAGTCCCTGAAAGCCTGGCAGCTTGCAGCTCTGGTCAAGAGAAAGGTTTCCCCAATACACAGCAGACCTCGGTGGCCACCTCTAGGGTGAGAAGCAGCAGCAAACTGAACACGGTACTTGTATAGGGTTTCTTGAGGAGGGGGAGGCTGTTTTCCAGGGTGGCTTGGGATTGGTCCAGTTTTGTGGTCTGATTCTGGAGCAAGCTCAGGGATTGGTGGGATTTCATGCTCAGGGACCTCAGGGATTGGTGGGATTCTGCAGTCTGACTCTGGGGCAAGCTCAGGGATTGGTGGGATCTTAAGCCCTGGTCCTGAGGTCAAGATCAGAACTTTTT
This sequence comes from Microtus ochrogaster, assembly GCF_000317375.1. NCBI lineage: Eukaryota > Metazoa > Chordata > Mammalia > Rodentia > Cricetidae > Microtus > Microtus ochrogaster. The sequence continues at coordinate 5,156,529 of NW_004949122.1, read as the reverse complement.
TTTTTTTTTTTGACCAGAGTCTAGTTAGGGAAGGGTGTTTCCTTGGCCCTTTTCACCCTGGAGTATATACACACCATAACACTCTCTCTC
>NW_004949122.1:5155128-5156339 GCF_000317375.1 Microtus ochrogaster | reverse complement strand
ATATACACACCATAACACTCTCTCTCTCTCTCTCTCTCTCTCTCTCTCTCACACACACACACACACACACACACACACACACACACACACACAATTGGGGCACCAGCCTTGTTATCCTTGTGCCCAAGAGAGAAGACCCTTGGAGTCCCTTTGAGTACTGTGTGGAGCTCCAAGTCATGGGCTCACAGTTGCAGGGATCATCTTGATTATCAAGAGCGAGACGTCTGGTCCCTGCCCTTGGAGCCCCCCCTACTCTCCTCAGGAGTTCTTTTCTCATTTGTCTTTAATAAATCCACAGTCACTTTGAACCAAACTTCAGGTATATCTGTGAAGCTGTTTCTGGAGAGAGTTGATGGTGATGGAAAGACCTACTCTGAATATAGGTGGCACCGACTCAATAAACTCGGGTCCTGGATTGAATTAAAGAGAGTAAAGGAAAGAGTAAGCTGCGCAGCCGCACGCATGGCCCCCTGCTTCCTGCTGCTGTCGCCAGGTGAAGAGTTGCTTCACACCCTTCTCCACAGGTGCTCTTGTGGACGGCACCCTCAAGCGATGAGCTATTTTTTACTCTCTCATTCTCTCCTTAGAAGGAGGAAAGAAGGAAGCAGCTGGTTCCTTCACACTTTGAAATCTCTAATGTTTCACACGTGAGCAAAACGCAAGGATAAATTAGACGGAACCCCGAAGGGCCAATGGCAGACGGAAGCCAGTGCTTGTAATCAGAAGCCTCTGATGAGTATTTCATTCAGCAGCAGCTTCGTCTTAGCCCCCAGGGAAAGGATAAAAGGTTCTTTGGCAAGGACCCATGTGGATGTGTTCTGATCCTGCACTGTGCTCCGCTTGGCTGGGCACACCCCTGGCAAGCACCAGGCTGCATGGACAGTTTCAGTTTTCACAGGAAGAAGCCCAGTCCAAGACCCATTTTGTCTTTCTGCTTTCCTGGTCCCTCAGCAGGGGCAGGGGCAGGGGCAGTCTCCATGATCCACTCACTATATCGCATCAGTCTGGCTCATGAGAAAATGTTTCATTTGTTGGGGTTGGGCAGATGACTCAGCGGTTATGAGCACTGGCACATCTTCCTGAGAATTGGGGTTCAGTTCCCAGCACCCCCTTGGCAGTTCACAGCCACCCATAATTCCAGTTCCAGAGATCCAATTCTTCTGGCCTCTGTAGGCACCAAGCATGTACGCAGTGCATATACATGCAGGCAA
>NW_004949122.1:5146668-5155012 GCF_000317375.1 Microtus ochrogaster | reverse complement strand
ACTAGCTCTGTAGACCAGGCTGGTCTCGAACTCACAGAGATCCGCGTGCCTCTGCCTCCCAAGTGCTGGGATTAAAGGCGTGCGCCACCATCGCCCGGCATGAAATAATATTTTTAAGAATTAAAAAAAGAAAATGTTTCATTTTTTTGAACAAAATGTTTACCTTTATCCATCAAGTACATTTGAGTACTTATTTTTTTGTTGTTTGTTTGTTTTGAAACATTTTTTTCTTTGTGTAGCTTTGGCTGTCCTGGAACTCACTCTGTAGACCAGGCTGGCCTTGAATTTACGTAGATCAATGTCTGCCTCATTGAGTGCTAAGATTAAAGGCCTGCCACCACTACCCAGCATTTGAGTACATTTGTGTACATTCTTGAAATAATTTTTTTAAATTTTTATTCAGATAGAGAGAGATAGGGTACATTATCTGAAAGGAGGGAACTCCAACTGAGAAAGTTCCTCCATTCAGATCTGGATATGGAAGTGTAGCCAAATAAACTCTTTCCTCCCCAAGTTGCTATTGATCATGGCATTTCATTCCAACAATAATAACCCCAACTAAGACAGTGTCTTTTAGAAAACATTAATTTATTTGTTATTTATTGGTAGGCATGCACACACCTAAGAAACTTATTGTGTACCCCAGGATCATATCAACTCTAGGTCCTCCTGCCTCTGTCTCTCACGTGCTGGGATTATAGGTGTTTGACACCAGACTCATTCAGCTTCGGTCTAGCCACATCTCCAGCTACTCACTTGGCCCTTTATTTTTGTGTTGGTGCCGCTATTGAATCCACCGTGCCTATTAGAGTAGCTCTCTGTTGCCGCCATAATGAAGTACTACATGCCTGGGACTTAAAATGAGTGAAACTCATTCTTTTGACGTTCTAGAGGCTGTCTGTCTGAAGTGGCTGTGTGACACACTCTGCTCCCTTTAACGCTTCTAGCAAAGCTTCTCGCATGTTCCTGCCTCATTCTGATAACCACTAATAACCCTTGGTGTTCTTCTGTTTGCATCTCTGTCATTCCAGTTCCCGAGTTTACCTCACATCTCCCTCTGTGTCTCTCTATTATGGGTAGCAAGGGTTGGGTTATGCCTACAAATTTACATGCCAAAGTCTTCACCTCTGGGGCTGCAGAATATGACATTGTTTGAGGAGGTTTTTACAGTGTAATTTCAGAAAGAGGTTATTGCAGTGACCCCTAATCCTAAATGAGTTAGTGGGCTTATAAAGACAGGAAATGGTGCATTTGAATGAAACACACAGAAACACACACGGAAACATATAAACACATGCAGACACAAACACACAATACATACAGACACACACATATATAGACACATAAAAACAAAGACACATTCATGCACACAAAAATATATGCACACAAACATACACACATATAATCATACATTCACACAGACAAAAACACATATACACAAACATACATGTATGCATACATACACATACAAACATTAACACACACATATAAACACACATTGGCATACGCAAATACACATACACACATATATACAAACACACATACATATACTACAAACACATATACACCCTACAAACACATACACACCCTGCACACATACACACATATACTAAATTTTAAAAAAATGTATTAAACTCTTAAAAGAAAAGACATGAAGCCAGCAGAAGCTGGGGCTGATATGTGGAACAGCTTTGTTCTCACAGCCATTGGAAGCAACCAACTGTCAACACTCATTTTGGCCTTAGCCTCCAAAAACTGTGAGGAAATTCATTTATCTCACTTAAGCCATTCCATCTATGAATAGTCATTCCTTGGTGGCAGAGGAGAATTGGATCCAGAAATTGCCAGTAGATGCTGGAATCCCAAGACAGGTATTGGAGGCTTAGCCTCTTCTGAGTTCTGAGTTCTGCATCCAGAACTTCAAGGCTGCTGGTTGAGGTGATTGAGCCTCACAGAATACTCCAGTCAGGACTTGACCAAAATCCTCAGTTTTCTTTGGGTCCCCATAGGCTTATCAATGCCCCCAATCAGCAGGAAGTAGCTTAGAAAACCATGCCCACATTCCCCCCAAAATGGATTATGGATGTGCGTCTTTGTTTAGAGTGTTGGTTACAAGTTGTTATGGATAGTGGTCAGAAAAAAAAGCTAAACAAAGGATATTAGATTCAAAGTTTTTGTTTTGAAAAGAAAAAAGGGGAAATGTTGTAGGATAAAGCTATTGTACACTCTAAAGATTAGTCACTCATATTAGTTTAGTAAGATACTGATTGGCCAGTAGCCAGGCAGGAAGTATAGGCGGGACAACCAGACTAAGAAAATTCTGAGAAGAGAAAAGGCAGAGACGCGATCACCAACCAGACATAGAGGAAGCAAAATGAGAATGCCTCACTGAGAAGAGGTACCACATGGCTAAGCATAGACAAGAATTATGGGTTAATTTAAGAACTATTTGATAGGGCTGGGCGGTGGTAGTGGCGTACACCTTTAATCCTAGCACTTGGGTGGCAGAGGCAGGTGGATCTCTGTGAGTTCGAGGCCAGCCTGGTCTACAACAGCTAGTTCCAGGACAGGCTCCAAAGCTACGAGAAACCCTGTCTTGAAAAATAAAACAACCTATTTGATAATAAGTTTGAGCTAATAGGCCAAACAGTTGGTAATTAACATAAGCCTCTGTGTGTTTCCACGGGACTGAATGGCTGCAGAACTGGGCAGGACAGAAACTTCTGACTACAAGCCCCAATGGTGGACTGGTAGAGCACTTGTCTTGCATTTGTGGCATGTGTAAAGGACCTGTGGTTTAGTCCCTAGCCTGGAGTTGGGGGGGGTGGCTGGGCAGAGCATAAAGATGCTATTCTGCAAAGAAATGCTAATCTTAACCATCTTTCCATTTAATTGAAATATTATTTTTCAGACAGGATCTCTCTACATATTGCTGGCTGTGCTGGAACTCACTATGCAGGATGGTCTCATAAGAATATACCTACATCTGTCTCCTAAGTAATGACATTAAAAGTATCATCACCACCCTGGGCAATTTTTTATTTTTGAAATAAAGTTTTGTGTATTACAGCTGCCTATGAGCTCACTATGCAGCAAAGGTTGACTTTGAGTTTCTGATTTTTCTACCTCCACTTTGCAAGTGCTGGGATCAAAGGCCTATTCCTTCACTCCTCAGTGTTTCTGCTGCTGGAAATTGAAAGCAGGGCTTCATGCACGCTAAGCAAGTACTCTAACAATTGAGCCACATCTCCAGCTCCCTTCAACAAGGTCTTTAGCAATCCTTCCTTAGTCTCTTGAGTAAGTCACAAACCTGTCCTGTCAAGCTCAAGTTCAGCTTTCTTTGTCTTCTGATTTGCGACAAAAGTTCATGTAGCCAAGGCTGGTCTCGAACTTGATATGTAGCCTCCAGATGCTAAAACTACAGGAATATACCACAACCCCTGGCTGCAACTTCTTTTTACTTTCCTTCTTTCCTCTTTTTTTCTTTTTCTTTTTGGCATACTTTTTAAAAATGATTTATTTGGCCATACAATAGTGGTGCACGCCTTTAATCCCAGTACTTGGGAGGCAGAGGCAGGTAGATCTCTGTGAGTTTGAGGCCAGCCTGCTTTGTAAGAGTGAGTTCCAGGACAGCCAGAGCTGTAACACAGAGAAACCCTGTCTTGAAAAAATTTTTTTTGCAATTTTATGTACATTGGTGTTTAGTCTACATATATGTCTGTGTGAGGGTGTTGGGTCCCCTGGAACTGGAGTTGCAGACAGTTTTGAGCCATCATATGAATGCTGGGAACTGAACTCTGTCTTCTGGAAGAGCAGCCAGTGGTCTTAACTGTTGACGCATCTCTTCAGCATCTGCCCCCCCCCCCCACTTTCTGGCATTTTAGCAACAGGGATTCATGAAGTCAAGGTCAGTTTACTGTGTAGCTAAGTATGACTTTGAGTCTCTGATCCTCCTTCGCCCACCTCCTGGGGGCTAAGTACCACCATGCCTAGTTTTACGTGGCACTGGCGAAGAGAGCCTCATGGATGCTGAGCAAGTCCTCTAACACCCGAGTGACATCCCCAACCCTGGTTACATTTCCTAATGAATAGTTTTGTCACATAAAGGTACAACCAGATATTAGGAAGGCTGCATTTTCAGCCTATTTGTTATTATACAAGATTTAAATTAGCCTTCTCCTTACTCCTACCCTCAAATCACCTCTTTACTCTGATAAAAGTATAACTCAACTCCAGAAAACTATAATTCCATCCCGTTTTTAAAGCTCCATATCTTTCTAATACCTGACTGTGCTGTTTAATTTTAGGTGTCTGCTTGACTGGGTTGAGAAGATGTAGGAGAGCCAGAAATGGTGGTGTATGCCTGTAATCCTAGTACTGGGGAGTGAGATGCAGGAACATCAAGAGTTCTGGTTGGTTTGGGCTACATAAACCCCTGTTTCAACTGTTTCTCCTCCTTACCCTGTCCCCCAACAATACCTAGAGATCCGGCAAAGCATTATTTCTGGGGATGTCTATGAAGATGTTTCCATAAAAAATTGGTTGGGAACTTGGTGTTCTGATGAGGAAAGATCCCCCAATAGGGGCAGGCACCTCAAATCAGCTGTGCTAAACCCAAGCATTAAAGAGTAGGGGAGCTGGGTGGTGGTGGTGCACATCTTTAATCCCAGCACTCAGGAGACAGAGGTAGGTGGATCTCTGTGAGTTTGAGGCTAGCCTGGTCTATAGAGTGAGTTCCAGGACTGGCTCCATAGCTACTAGGAAACCTTGTCTTGAAAAACAAAACAAAACAAAACAAAAAGAGTAGGGGAAAAGAAGCTTTACATTTTTCCTAAAGCTAGGACACCATTCTCTTATCCTTGAATGTAGAAACGTAGTATTTCACAGCCTTTAGACGCTGTCATTTATCCAGAATCCCTTTTGTTCTGATTTTTACCCTAAAGATGCTTTTAGTCCAGAATACCAAATACCAGCTAGCATCCATGTTTTTGTTTATTTTATTTTTTATGATTGGGTCCTCTATATCCTAGGCTAGCTTTGAACTTCCTATTTAGTTGAGAATAACCTTGCTCTCCTGTTCCTCTTCGAATCCCTGATCTTTCTGTCTCCATCTCCAGAATGCTGGGATTACTACATGCCTGGGGCTTCTCTAGGACTTCAACTTCCAAATGACCATTACTAGGTCTCTCAGCTTCTGTAATGATATAAGCCAGTCTCCTGTGTTAGTTCCTGCCATTACGACAAGATATCATAAGATAATCAGCCTAGTGGTTGGAGGAATGATTCAGTGGTTAAAGGCACTCGTTGCTCTTGCAGAGGACTTGACTTTTGTTCCCTTTAAAGAAGAATGACTCTCCGTTTCTCAGAAGTCACCAACAGTCTATAGATCCTCAGCTGGGGGTTGGGTCAGGCTTGTGAGTCCTTTACCCCTCTATGCTAGCATGCGGACTGGCTCAATCTTGAGCAGGCCTTGTTCAGGCAACCTCAGCTGCCCTGAGTTCATGAGCACAGTGGTCCTCTCCACAAGACAGTTTCACTCACATCCTCTCTGTCTTCTGGTTTGTCCAACCTTTCATTCTGTTCTTCTCTTCCTCTCTTTCCGTTTACCTGAACCTCAGGATGTGTGTGTGTGTGTGTGTGTGTGTTGCTATAGATGCTCATTTGTGACTGAGCACTCCTCTAACATTCTCTGCATTTTGACATAATTGTCAATTTCTGAGTTAAACCATCATCTACTTCACATTGAAATGTCTCTGATGAGATCTGAGAGCTGAACCATCCATGGGTGGAGGAATACCAATTTTAGAGGGTGTTTTGATACTATGTCCTTATCAGAATAAGAGTTGTTTCATCCCTGCAGCCTGTGAGCTCCCCAGCCTTGGGTTCTTGGCCAGATTTACAGTATCAGACATGTGTTTCCTTCTGTGAAGTAGGCTTTAAAGCTAAACAGAAACCAGTTGGTTATCCCCATAACATTCATGCCGCTATGGCACCTATGGTTATTATTATACTTCACAGAGTTTATGAATGGGTAAGATTGTTGATGGCATTTCCTCCCTAGCAGGCTACATAGAACTCTTCAGTGCTATGAGAGTTAGCAAGCAAGGAGGAAGCTTTGTGGTCAGTGCCAACTCAATTTCTCCATGTCCTATGACCAGTGTATATGGTATCTTCAGCAACAGGGTCTTATCAACAATTTCTGGCTAGTAACCAAGAGCCATGGTGAAATAGTCTTTCTTTGGGGGCAGGGTCTCCAGGAAATACAGGTATAGCCCAGCTTCTTCTGTATTTACTTCAGAAAGATCAGTGACAAATAATTAAAAACCCAAGAAGGAAAGGTCACAGGCTGCAGACTTGTAGTTGTGTTTATTGGTGTTATGTAAACTGGGATCATAGAGTATGCTGGTCCGCCTTCTGGGTTCATTGACTTTGGGCAAATAATCCTCTTTTAACCAACCAAAGGTAAAAAGTGCTGACTGAATCTTCTTCATCAGGAAAATGTGTCACAGTTCTGTCTCTGTGATATGAAAGGGTGAGCGAAACAACGTGTGAGCCTACAGCTTTGGACACAGAGACCTCTCCCTGTCGCTGCCTGTGCATAGCAGATGTCAAGACATGGTTTCATTGGAAAAATTCAGGTCTCTTTTTTTGTTTGTTTGTTTCAGTTAGAGTTTTAAACCTAGGCTGCCCTCAGACTCAGTATGTATCCAAGGTTGGTCTTTTTTTTTTTCAAAGTCTCAGTTCTACTTATCTAATGGTTAGTACAATAATTAGCACAGAAGTCTTTCTTTTCATCAGATGTTCGAGCCCCTTACAAACCCTTTGGTTTCTGAGCTTGAACATGGATCTTTGTTCTACCATTAATATGTTTTTCCTGCTGTAGTACAATCTGAAGTTCTTCCTTTGAAGAAAACTGAACCCAACTCATACCTCTGTGAAAGCCAGTCGCTCTATCAAAAGGTACATTGCACAATTTTAAATGGCTAAACTGAGCAAAATGTTTTCTCAGCTCACTCGATGCCACGGTCCAAGAATTTTTTTCTGATAAAAACATCATGCTGACCAGCACACCTACAAAATGCCATTGCCTGACTCACGGAGGAGGCTGCCATATTAAAAACTCCAAGGTTGATCTTGAACTCCTCATCTTCCTGCCTCCATCTTCTGTAATGGGATTACAGACTTGCACCATCATTGCCTGGTTTATGCAATGATCAGACTAAGGGTTCCATGCATAGTAGGCATGTACCCTACCAACTAAGCTACAGCCCTAGTCCATATTTCAATATCTTTGCCCTAGGAGAGAAGGGAGATTTTGTTGTCATTCCCCTATGTATCATGTAGCCCTTGTCTTTATGTAGACATTGTGTTTGTGTTAACCTGCCTTTGTTTGCCTCCTGTGTTTGGGAATGGTAGGTGTGTGTTACCATGAACAGCCGAGGGAACTTTTTTAAAAGAAAATTCTGCCAAACTTGGTGATATGCATCTGTAAGCCCAGCACTCAAGAGGCAGAGGCTAGAGGTTTTAGAATTCCAAGTTAGCCTCCATACAAAGCAAGTTCAGGGCCATATTGGCTACATAAGACCCTATCCCAGCAAACAAACAGGGAGCTAGAGAGTACTGCTCTTATGGAGGACAGGAGTGAGGTTCCTAGCACCATATCAGGTGACTCACAATAGTCTGTAACTCCAGCTTCAGGAGATCCAACACCCTTTTCTGGCTTCCACTGGCCTGAAGACATATCTGTACAAACCCACACAGAGATATACATAATAGACATACTAAAATAAAATTAATAAATATTCAAAAATAGGCAGGGTGTGGTGGTACATGCCTTTAATCCTAGGTCTCAAGAAGCAGAGGCAGGAATATTTCTTTGAGCTAAAGGTCAGCCTGGTCTACTTATAGAGTTCCATGCTAACTAGGAGTACATAGTGAGACATTGTCCTAGAAAAACAGAAAATAAAACAAACAAGCAAAAAACCCAACAACTAAGAATGGGAAGGGTTATAAGGGAGGAATAACATAATTTCTTTTAAAATCAGAAAAATGATCTATGTGAAGCTGATGAGAGGAACACTGGTTCCAACATTTTGCTTTCGGGTACGTACTCCTACAAACACACATTTTACAGGTAAAAGTAATTACAGATGGTTTCTTTCCTCGTTTTGTTCTTCGATATTGATGCTGGAGATGACAGAGCCTCTTGCCTGGTACTCAGAAGCCCAGTGCTTTACCACTGAGCCTAATTACAGCTATTAAATTAAAGCATTTTAATTATGAAGTGAATCACCAGGCAAGGTGGTGCAAGCCTGTAATCCAGTACTGGGGGGGGGGAGACAAA
>NW_004949122.1:5143748-5145702 GCF_000317375.1 Microtus ochrogaster | reverse complement strand
TTGGATGCTCACCTTACTAGACATGGATGGAGGTGGGTGGTCCTTGGACTTCCCACAGGGCAGGGAACCCTGATTGCTCTTTGGGTTGACGAGGGAGGGGGACTTGATCGGGGGAGGGGGAGGGAAATGGGAGGCGGTGGCAGGGAGGAGGCAGAAACCTTTAATAAATAAATAAATATGCATATTTTTCTTCTTCTGGTTTACTTTATTTGTAGAGGGAGCTTGAGACATATTTTGTCCATGTAGACTCAGCTGATTCCCATAGTGATTGATGCCTTTTCCTGAGTCTTCTCAATTGTTAGGATTTCAAGCACACACTACTACATTAAGCCCAGCCTGCCTTTCGTGGTACCCACTGTTCCATCATTGGCTGGTTCTCAACACTGGGTAAACAGATTTATTTTTTTTGCAGTCAAGGTGATAGTGGTGGGAATGAGGGAATCAGGCCATCTCAGGTCGTACTGGGGAGATCAGCAGGGGAATTTATGTAGAACCCCTTCCCCATTGCCTTCCCCTCCTCCTATTATCTGGGCAGTGCCTCCCTGGGGAATCTACTCTTTGCCCCTCTGTATCTCTGTCACTTCATTTCCACTAATGGAAATTTCCACTATGCCCTGCTTCTTTTTAGACCTCAAATACACCAAGCTGTTTTACATTCAGAGAGTGTTACATTTGCCTGTCTCCTGCCTAGACCTCTGTGGTTCCAGAAGACCACATGGTGGTATGCCTATCATGGGTGGGGTGGGTGGGATAAAAAAAATCACTTTATTTTATAAAATAAATAAATAAATACAGCATTCACAGCTGATTCAAGGTGACCAAACACTTGCCCAGCCCCAAACTCTCCATGTCTCTGAACTCTACACACTGAGAGCTCTTCCGTGGCCATTCTGAGGTGACAGCCGTGTGGTCAGCAAGAGACTCTGGCAGGGGTCACACTAGTACTCTTACTTTCATTTTGACACTAAAGTCACGTAGCCATCAGAGCTGATCTCCCACCTCTTCGGTCTGAACCTCTCAGGCTGAACGAATCCTGCATTTGCAAGTCTGCACTGTGTCTGCACTGTGCCCGCCCTCTCTCCTTGAAACCTCCACAGACCAAGACATCAGCCTGGCTCTGGGTACACTCCAGAAACTGGGCGAAAAAGGAAAGCGCTGCCAGCTTGCTGCTCTGCCAGCTGGGCTCCCTGAGGCTTCAGGCAAGTGATGCCAAGCTTGGTGGCTCGACATTACCACCTCCACTGTAACCCATGGTGATGGTGTGACCCAGTGTGTGCCCCCACCTCAGGGCCCACAGCCACACGGCCTGCATTGCTTCCATCAGGGTCATGAGGAATGGCTATGCAGGTGTAACAACAGGAGAGCCAGCTGTAGCTGGTGGATGGCTGCTGGAGACCGAGGCATAGGTGTGGGCCTGGGAGCAGATCTGCTCTGGGAAGCGTGGCTTTAGCTTCCCAGCCTCTGGAGTCCTGTCCGGTGCACCTTCTAGAGATGGAAAACTGCCCGTCCATCATCTTATTTATTTTTAAAAAATATTATTATTACCTCATGTATTCCAGACTCGAACTCAATCTGTGAGTAAGGTTGGCCTTGAACTCCTTATCCTTTGCCTCTTGGGTGTTGAGATCAAAGGTGTGAGCCACGGGGCTGGCTCAGTCATTAGGAGCACTGACTGCTCTCCCAGAGGACCCGGGGTTCAATTCCCAGCACCCACATGGCAGCTCACAACTGTTTGTAACTCCAGTTTCGGGGAATCTGATACCATCACACCAATGCACATAAAATAAATTTAAATAAATTATTTTTTAAAAAAGGTGTAAGTCAATACATCCAACTGCATCCATCTTTTCTTTCACAGTTCTGCGTACTCAATGCACCCAACCCTAGCCAAAGAGATTCCCTCCCCTGCCCCAGTCACAGTATTTTTCCTCCCTCCCTCCCTCCCTCCCTCCCT
>NW_004949122.1:5141328-5143648 GCF_000317375.1 Microtus ochrogaster | reverse complement strand
CTCCCTCCCTCTCTCTCTCCTTTCCTCCCTCATTCCTTTTCTTCCTGTCTCTTTCTCCTTTCCTTCGTTCAATGTTTCTTCTTTTTAAAATGCATTTTTATTTATGTGCGTGTATGCGTGTGCCTCCTTGTCTGTACACTACATGCGTGTAGGTGCCCCTCCCCCCATAGTCAAAAGAGGATGTTAGATCTTTTGGAGCTGGAGTTACAGGTGATTGCTAGCTGTCCTATGTGGTACTGGGGACTGAATCCAGAGATTCAAAGTCGGGTTGTTAAGACTTGACAGCATAAATCTTTATCCATGGAGTTATCCCAACCTCTCCCTACATAGTAGCTTTTTGTTTGCTTGTTTATTTTGGTTTTTAGTTTTTCAAGACAGGATTTCTCTGTGTAACTGTCCTAGGATTTGCTCTGTAACTCAGAGATCTGCTAGCCTCTGCCCCACAAGTGCTGGGATTAAAGGCGTGCATCAGCGTGGAAATGTGAGCGTAATGGTCATCTTTGATAACATTCTTATTTCCAATAGTTCTGCTCTGACCCTCCTAATTCCAAGATCCATATGATGGCCCATTCCTATAATCTCACTGCTTAGGGGGTTAAGGCAGAAGGACCATCAGGATGAGGTCGAGTGCAGCCTAGTCTATGTAGTGAGTTTGAGACTTGTCTGGACCACAATACACAAAGGACAACAACTAAATAATCCTTCCAAAGATTGAGTTTCAGAATTGATGAAGCGTTTTATCTCAGAGCAGATAAATGCAAGCCAAGGTCAGCTTACAAGCTTACAATTCATTAGTGCCCTGGGTCTTCATTGTCTCCCTTTATTTAGCATGGGAGAGAAAAAGGCCACCCTGGGGTTGGAAGTGAAGCTGGACTACTCTCTTGGCTGCTGTTCCAACCACTGTGTGACCATGATGGGCAAGTCATTTAAACTTCTTTCATTTTCTATGAGATAGGTGTTATTGCCTGCTTAACAGGATGAACAGAGGATTGGAGATAGTAGATAATTAACACAAGGTACGGGAGGCCCAATCAGTGGTGCTAATTGGTTTTGGCCAAAGCCTTTCTCCTGCAGGCACCTCCAGAAAGTTCTGTCACAGGTTGGTAGATTCAGCCGTCCTCCACTTTGTGCTGCACAGCTCAGCGAATGCGCGTGCGCACACACACACACACACACACACACACACACACATCTACAGGGAACTTCCCTTTCTAAGCACAAATGGCCCTCCACAACTCAGCCCCTTGTGATCTTTCTTCTCTGCCTTACGACACGCCTAACACTAACTTCAACTAGTGTTAACCCCCGTCTTGTTCAACGTTTCACCATCAGTTGCTAAACTGACCTCAATTCCTACCAAATTAACCTCATGTCCACTTTGGATGTGTTGCCAAACAGGATGGTCGCTGGGGACACTGCTGACACAGCATATCCAGCGTCTGCAAGAGAGATGATAAGGTCCCACGGCCCCTCTGTGGTCAGAAGGACAGGGCAGTTAGCAGGAGTTACAATAGGCCACGTCATTCCTCTCTGAGCTTTGAGGGTGACAGACATTTGGCTGTGGGAAATGAGTGGGTGAACCTAAAAGAGAACTGATGTGTGCAAGAAAAGGACCCTTCAAAACCTAGAATAGGAAGCCCACTCTGTTAACTTAGCAGATATTTACTGGGTGCTTATATAAGACTCTGAAAATAGAAGAAGACAGCAAGCAGATTCCGGTGTTGGAGGGCCCATTCTAGTGTGGGGAGGGAGATAATAAGCACACATACCACCCCAGATAATTTTAAGGCTGGTATGTTTCCAAGAATGTATACTGAAATCAAAAACACTAGTGCACACACCTTGGATCCCAGATACTTGGGCAACAGAGTAAAACCCTAAAAAGGCTGGCCTTTAAACAAGGAATAAAGGAAAAGGGAGGAGAAAGGGAGAGAATGAAGGAGAGAGAGAAGAGAAAGGAGGCCAGGAGCAATGGCTCAGGGATTAAGTCTCTGTTTTTAACATTATCCTTTCTGAGAAGAATCTCCTCTGCCCCAAAGGTACAGGGGCACTAATCTATGGGCTTAAACATGACCGTTTAGATGACCGTTTGAAGGCCATGTCACATCCTTTCCCTGTGTTAGCACTAGCTTGCCCACCTGGACCTAGGACTTCCCTCTGGGTGTTTGACCAGGTAACAGTAGCAGACACAAATGGAGCAGGCTTCGGGCCCAGTCAGAAGCAGCTGGCTGGTCCTGTGTACGAGTCACTTCCTGTTGCTGTGATAAAAATGCCAGGACCGAGCTGGGCAGTGGTGGCCCACGCCTTTAATCCCAGCACT
>NW_004949122.1:5139690-5141228 GCF_000317375.1 Microtus ochrogaster | reverse complement strand
GCAGGCGGATCTCTGTGAGTTCGAGACCAGCCTGGTCTACAAGAGCTAGTGCCAGGACAGGCTCCAAAACCACAGAGAAACCCTGTCTTGAAAAAAAAAAATGCCAGGACCAAAAGCAACTAAAGGAAGAAAGACCTTATTTCAGCTTATGATTCCAGAGGGCTAGAACCCAGCGTGGCTAGGATGGCATGACCACTGGAAGGAGCAGGAAGCTACCCGACCACATTTTCATCCACACATGGGCGGCAGAGGGGTGGGAGGAGGGAAGAAGAGGAAGAAGAGGAGAAGAGAGCAAGAAGTGGGGCACCATAAGCCCTCAAAGCCTGCCCTTATTGGTGTACTTTCCCTAGCATGGGTCTACCTCCTAAAGGTCCCATAACTTCCCCCAAACAGCACCATCAACTGGGGTCCAAGCAAGTGTTCAAATTTGAGTCTATGGGGGTGTCTCTCACCCAAGCCCCAACACTCTATAACAGATGAGCCACTATTGAGCCAGTGAGCATATCTTGCCCGGCTCTTCGGGATCGCTTTCTATGGGGACCACAGCTGAGTAAGACTGTTAGTGGCAATTATCCCCCAGCAGTCTGCAGAGCTCCTTCTGGCTATGAGAGAATTACAACATAGAAAGGAAGCTTCCATTTCAGTTCCCGCAGGTTGGCCTCGAACTCACAGAGATCTGCCTGCCTCTGCCTCCCTAGTGCAGGGATTAAAGGCGTGCGCCACCACCGCCCTGCGTGTCATTTCAAGGGTAAGGCTTCAGGAAGGTTCTTGTTTTCTGTGGCGAGGCTGACCTTGAACTTATTGACCTTCCCACCTTCACTTCAAAATGCTGAGATTATGTCTTGCTTAAAAGTAATTGTTTAAAGGGCTGGAGAGATGGCTAAGAGCTCTTGTTGCTTTTGTAGAAGACCAGAGTTTAGCTCCCAGCACTGCAGAGTGGTTCACAATCATCTACGTCTGCAGTTCCAGGGATCGGATGTCTTCTTCTGTCCTCCTTGGTTTTTAGGCATGCCCTTGGTGCACATACATGCAGGCAAAATGATCACACAGGTAAATAAATCTAAAAAAAAAAAATTTAAACTATCTTTAAAAAGTTACCTCATGCCAGGTAGTGGTGGTGCACACCTTTAATCCCAGCACTCAGGAGGAAGAGGCAGGTGGATCTCTGTGAGTTAGACGCCAATCTGGTCTACATAGTGAGTTCCAGGAAAGGCTCCAAAAAGCTACAGAGAGAATCCTTGTCTCATGAAAAAAAAAAACCACAAACAAACAAAAAACCAACCAACCAAACAAACAAAAAGCTCAATTCATGCCATCAATGACTTTATTACCAGCACTCAGGAAGCAGAGGCAGGTGGATCTCTGTGAGTTTGAGGCCAGCCTGGTCTTCAGAGACATCCAGGACACCCAGGGCTACACAGAGAAACCCTTTCTTGAAAAACCAGGAAAAAGCCGGGCGGTGGTGGCGCACGCCTTTAATCCCAGCACTTGGGAGGCAGAGGCAGGCGGATCTCTGTGAGTTCGAGACCAGCCTGGTC
>NW_004949122.1:5131220-5139590 GCF_000317375.1 Microtus ochrogaster | reverse complement strand
AAAAAAAAAAAAAAAAAAAAAAAAAAAAAACCAGGAAAAAAAAAGAAAAAAGTCACCCCAGTGAGGCATGGTGGCACAGGCCTATAATCCCAGAGTTTGGGAGATGGATATCAGAAGATTCCAATGAGTTTGTGGCCAGCCTGGGCTACATTTTGAGTTCCAGATTACCCAGGGCTACAGAGCAAGATCTTGTCCAAAGAAATCAAGTAAGTAGATGAGCAGACTAATCAATCCCAACAATGAAAAAGTTACCCCCAAAACTGTCACCCAGAGCTCGGGATGCTCATGCTAAGCATCTTCTATTGAGACTTCCCATGTCCTTGTGCCTAGGTTTTGTGGTGCTGGAGATCAAACCCATGATCACTGAGCTATATAAAGCAGTGCTAAGAAAAAGCCCTGATGTCACCTTTTATTAATAAATCACTAGAGCTGGCGTCTGGACAGAATTAAACAGTAGCCCTCCTGACCTGGGTGTGGCCTTTAACAAGTTTCTTGAAAGTCTGTTTTTGAGACAGGGTCTTGTTTTGTTTGTTTTTTTGAGACAGGATTTCTCTGTAGCATTGACATCTGTCCTGGAACTAGCTCTTGTAGACCAGGCTGACCTCAAACTCACAGAGATCCATCTGCCTCTGCCTCCCAAGTGCTGCGACTAACGGAGTGTGCCACCATGCCTGGATTCTTGACAGTTGTTGATTTTGCCCTCATCTGTTCATGGCATGACTACTAGAAAGCATCTTGTAAACGCTGCATGCTCATAGAGTGTGTGTTGAGTGGAGAAACTGGTGAAGGAATCGCATTCAGTATAGAAGTTTCCTTTGATTTCTAGGATGCTAACGCATTCTTTAGTTCACTGAGGCCAGAGAACACACCTTACTCTGTCTGTTCCAATACCAAAAACCCTAGGAAAAAGCATTTGCTTGGCCAAGTTTCTTTCATGCTCCAGAAGGTGGCTCAGGAAGTTTCTGTTGGAAGGAGTTTCCAAGGACAGATTCGCAGATTAACTAGTTTGTGTCCAGGACACAGGTGACTGCAAAGGTTAACTGACCTGAAAATATCACCAATTTTGTTTGTTTGTTTGTTTGTTTTCTAGACAGGGTTTATTCGTGTAGCCCCGGCTGTCATAAAACTTAGTCAGAGGCTTCCCCCTGCCTCTGCCTACTCAGTAGTGGGATTAAAGGTGTTTGTCACCATGCCCAACAAAATACCACCAGTTTTCATGGTACAAGTTCTTTTGTATGGGTTATATCTCTTTTCCATTTGGTGGGACAGTCAGACTTCATCACAGCCATGAGTCCCTCACTGGTAGACAAGCAGTAAAGAAGCAGCCAGCCTCTAAATCCAAAGACCCTGGCTGCTCTGCAGACAAGTCTTCCCAGACAGGGCTTCACTGTGTAGCCCTGGCTGTCCTGGAACTCGCTCTGTAAACCAGGCTGGCCTCAAACTCATAGAGATCCACCTGCCTCTGCTTTGTGAGTGCTGGGGTTAAAGGTGTGTGCCACCACCACCCAGGTCACCAGACAAGTTGCTTTCACTGTGTTTCTTTCTTTTTTTTTTTTTTTTGGTTTTTCGAGACAGGGTTTCTCTGTAGCTTTGGAGCCTGTCCTGGAACTCCCTTTGTAGGGACCAGGCTAATCTCGAACTCACAGAGATCTGCCTGCCTCTGCCTCCCGAGTGCTGGGATTACAGGCGTGCGCCACCACTGCCCGGCTTCACTGTGTTTCTTAAGGCAGGATCTTACCCTGTAGCTCAGGCTGGACCTTGTATCAGTCCTGCTTCAGCCTCTAGCATGCCACATGCCAGGCTCACAGTGGTGGGCCTCTACACCTAGCATTTTTTTTCACTTAACTACCAAGTCTGCCTTCTCAATGTCATGAATGTCCCACATCAGAAACCTGGACACCTTGTGTCTTTCTGTGATGCCAGAATTTATTGGACACCAAACAAATGCACAAGCTGTGTTGGTTTTTATTGGTTATGATTTGTCAAGGAATCCCAGTTTCCCTTGATAGACAGCAGGGGCAAACTGCGGCAAACATGGGTTCTTTTTCTCTAATTCACTATTTATTTTACATCCTGACCATAGCCTCCCCCTGCTCTTGCATCTTCTCCCCCCAGTCTTTCTCCCCTATTCCCCCACCTTACCCCCAATACCCTCCTCTTCAGACTCCATTCAGGAAAAGGCAAGTTTCCTGTGAGGAGCAATAAAACATGGTGTATCAAGTTGCAGACTAAGTACCTTCCCATATATTAAGGCTAGGCAAGGTGACCCAATATGAGAAGTAGGGTCCCAAAAGCCTAAGGTAAGAGTGTCAGAGGCATCCCCTTATTCCTGCTGTTAGAAGCCCTACAAAAGGACCAAACTACATAACTGTAGCATATACACAGAGGGCCTAGGTCAGTCTCATGCAGGCTTTCTGGTTGTTGGTTCAGTCTCTGTGAGCCCCTATGAGCACACGTTAGTTGGCTGTCTTCTATCCCAATCATAACAGCTCATATCAACTCTCAGGTCGTATATTACACACTACACAGTTAAGGAATCTCTGCACATGTTTATATAGGGATTACTGAATGGTTATGAAGGCTTAAGGAGACTACAGCAGAGTTCAAGGGGCAGAAAGTGTACAGGAGTGTACAGGGACTCTGGATCCGCTGGAGGTCTTCCAGAGGTGCCTGTACAGAGTCACGCTGAGCCTTAGGCTTGAGTCCAGCTGCAGAAGAGACGTGCAGGGCCACGGAGGTCAGGGAGCCGAAGTGCAGGACCAAGTCCACATGGACAGACAGGAAGATGAACGGTCGGCAACCCAACCACAGCAGAGACTAAGCCAAGCTGCAGACTCTTGGGGAGCCAGGAATTCTCTGCCTGTCTGTCCCTTAGCGCATATACTGGGTGGTCAGACAGCAGGTGGTGGGGGCTGTCGCCATGTCTTAGGTATCCTGTTCAGAGGGTCCACGTGTGGAGTTTCATCCTCCTTAGGCTGACTTCTTGGGTGTGGTTCTCCTGAAGCAATTTTGATATGCTTATGCCTTCATACTGTCCCAATCGACTTTGATAAATCTGTAGGGTGGTGCTTAAGAATATGTTACATATTAGTCTATATTTGTGGATGGGGCCAGAGAGACGGCACTCTTTAAATGCCCATCAAGTTGCATCATCATCCAGCTCTGGATTTACACTCAAGACAGAGTCAAACGCTGCTTGTGACATGGAGACTCTCACGGCCAGGCATGGCCTGGGAAACCACCATTTCACCAATACGGTGTAACCGGGAGCACGGTACAGTCAGATCCTGACTCTCGAGGGTAATTCAAAACCCTAGAGAATCTCAATTGGTCATAAAGCTTCATTTTACTAAGAAAATATCGGCATCAGTGGGAGACAGCCTAACATGGACAGGATTAAGTACCAGCATTTACCCCTTAGCTGCAGCCCCAGCCCAAGCACCAGGAGGCCTTACCTGAGAAGTGGATGGAAGTTGGGGCGGGCGGGGTGGGGCAAGTGGGGGGAGTGGAAGGAGGGGGAGCTGGGATTGATATGTAAAATGAAAAAGATTGTTTTCAAATGAAGTAAATTAATTTTTTAAAAAGAGAGAGAAATGCCTAAAACCACTGGATTACACCCAAGAGTGCAATGGGCTCCCTAAGAGATAAGTATTTAGGATTTCAGACAGCATGTTTTATGGCAGACTTTAGAGGTTAATTCAGAAGTTACGGTGGCAGTGGTAATTTCAGGAGGTAACTGTGGTTTTCAGGACTAGGATTCATTCCTGCTTCTTAATCCCAGTATGGGTTTCTCCAAGTCTGTCACGGAATCCAGTACATGACAGAGCAGGCAATTTGGCAAGAAAAAATTATATGCCATCTAGTCTATCTCAAAAAGATATTGTAGTCTCTTTTTTGTGTTGTTTTGCTTTGTTTGAGGCCTTGTCTTGCCATCCAGCCCTGGCTGGTCTGGACCTTGCTGTGTGGACGAGGTTTGCCTGACCTTGAGTTTCAAGTGATCCTCCTGACTCTGCATCCTGAGTATGAACCACAATGCCTAAAACATTCTGCAGTCGTGGAAGTGGAGTTTCTTTTTTTGGTCTGTAATCCAATTCTTCATTCTCCCTCACCCTCAATCCCTAGTTTTCTGTTTGCCTTGCGGTAGAGTCTCCTGTGATTTGGGCTGGTCTTGCTCGCCAGAGCTTTCTGACTTTACCAGCTCTAGGGTTATAGTACTGTAATACCATGCTTGCCTTCCATCTCCTTGACTCTTGAAATCTCCATGTTTATTTGCTATGCTTATCAACCTGTTCATGGATTTTTTTTTAATCCCATGATGTATAGGATCACTATTAAACCAATACTAATTCAACTGGAGGGCTTACTCTGGGGTGCCGCTGTTCTTTGCAGTAACAGGTAGGTCCTGGTGGGGGAAGTGCTGTGAGTGGTTTTTAGGTTGAGACCCACTGGCAAGGTTGGCTTCTTCCTCGTGGGCCTTGTTCAAGTTTAGGGGAGCATGGCCTTGGTTTTGCTGTTCAAGTCAACACTCTCCCCACTGGACTAGCGTAGGTTTGCTGATAACAAATACAGTGACAGAAGGAGTCCTTTCTTCCAAGTCAGGCTACCTTGTAACCTAAAAGGAGGGGTAGCTGGGCCTGAGAGAGGCTAGGGGGTAGGTTTCCTGAAAGCAGAGTATCTGCCTTACCTGCGGAGGTCTTCTTACTAATTGCATAATGTAGTTCCATTAAGTCACTAAGGCCAGTTCAACAGGAACTCCTTAGCCCTCTAACTACCAGTGTTTGCAGCATCCTTCCCACAAGCTGAAAAGCAGTCTGAAGGTCACTGCCCAGGTGAGCGTTTCCTGTGCTCTGAGGTTAGGACCCAGGGTCTCCAGGCCAGAGATTAGCAGAGGAGGTTCTTCCAACATCACAGCTCTGGGTTTTACCCAGAGGCAGGACCTGAAGGAAGACAGTGAGTGACTTCAGTAAAGGGGAAAATTCCAGATTAGGCAACTTCCTGGAACAGAAACTTAAACTGAGGACAGAACGATAATTACAACGTGAATACTGTTCATTCTTGAGCTCAAATAAGTTAAACATTAGCCATACAAAGGAGGGAGTTCAAAAGTCTCATTGGAAAACATTGACAGGTTTTTCTGTTAGTGGTAGGATCACAGCTGCTGTCTCTCTGTTACCTTTTGTGTTTTTCAATGGCTCACTTACTCTTTCCTCTTTTGGACAGTTTCTCTTGCTTGTTTGTGGTGCATGTGTGTTAGTGTGTTAAGTAAGGACAAAGCATGGTGGTGTATATCTTTAATCCCAGCAATTGGGATGAAGAGGCTGGCAGATCTCTGAGTTTAAGGCCAAACTGGTCTACATAGCAAGTTCCAGGACATAATAGAGAAACTGTCTCAAAACACCTACTAAACAAAAGTCTGCCCGTCTGTGTTTCCCTTAACAACAAAAGAGAGCATTCATTCTTGCCCAGCTTTTCCAGAAATGGAGATTTTTGCTTTGTTTTGTTTGTTTTTAACTATGAGGGGCAGCAGGCTGGACAGTAAGCATTATGGAGTCAGCGCTCTCCTTCCACCTTTGCTTGAATTCAGGGACTGTCAGGCTTTGGTAGCAAGTGCTTCACCCATCCAGCCATTTCAGCAGCCCTGTGCTATGGCACATTTAACCACCCTCTCTGTATTACGGATGAGTAACTGCTCAGATCTTTACTTTTCTTAGACAGGGTTTTGTCACGTAGCCCTAAATTGTCTTGTAATTGCTATGTAGTACAGGCTGTCCTCAAATTCTTGGTAATCGTCCCGCCTCTGCCTTCTCGATTCTGGGATCATAGACATGGGCCAACATTCCTTGATACTTTTTACCCTTTACCGGCTGTTTGTATTGCTTCATTCATAAATTACATTCTGTCTTCTGTCTTTGGTAATTTGCCATTGCCTGTGTGCACGTTTTGCTGGGGGCCTTGCTCACGCTAGGCAGGTCCTCCACCGCACAACTGCATTCCAGTCCTGTCATGATCTTTCCTGTTGAATGGTTATGTGCATTTCGCAAATATTTCCCAAATATATTACTTGTCTTTTCACTTTTGCAATTTTTTTTATAAGTGTCAAGTATATTTGACCACTTTTTAAGATTTATTTTTATCTTAACTCTTGTGTGTGTGTGGTGTGTGTTCATTTGTGAGTCCATGCATATGAGTGTGGGGAGTCCCAGGCAGTGGTGAGCCATCTTGTGGTGTTGGGAATTGAATTCCGATCTTCTGCAAGAGCAGTAAGTGCTCTTAGCCGCTGTGCTATCTCCCCAGCCCTCATTTTTTTTAAATTACATGTATGTGGATGTGCACATGAGTGTGTGCACAGAATCAATCCAGAAGAGGGTGTCAGATACCCTGAAGTTGGAATTACAGGTAGTTGTGAACTGTCCAATATGGGTGCCAGGAATGGAATCCGAGTCCTCTCAAGAGCAGTGTGTGCTCTTAACTCCAGAGCTGTTTCCCCAGGCTAGCCCCTCGCATCCTCCTCTTATCATTACTTCTTTTTTTTTTTTTTGGTGTTTCTTTAGTTTCATAGTAGGTCAGAGTTTTAATGCAACAGAAATTATCAATCTTTAAATTTTTAAAAAATTATTATTGTTTTCTTATGATTTATTTGTTTTGATTTAATATGCCTTGGCATTTTTGCCTGCATGTATGTCTGTATAAGGACATCGAATCCCCTGGAACAGGAGTTACAATTAAGAACTGCCACATGAGTGCTGGGAATTGAACCCCAGTCCATGCTCTAAACTGCTGAGCCATCTCTCCAGCCCCTTAATTATTTTTTTTTTAAACAGAATCTCATTATGTAGTCATGGCTAGACTGGAACTCAATGTATAGAGCAAGCTGGATGTCCTTGAACTCACAGAGATCTGACTGCTTCTGCCACCACGCGTTCTTCTCCTTCTCCTCCTTCTCTGATGGAGGGGAAGGTCATTGGTTAATTAATAAAGAAACTGCTTGGCCCTGATAGGTTAGAACATAGATGGATGGAGTAAACAGGACAGAATGCTGGGAGGGAGAGGAAGTGAGGTAAGATGCCTCAGACAGACGCCATAGCTCTGCTCTTTGGGGCAGATGCGATGAAGCTCCGACCCAGGATGGACATAGGCTAGAATCTCCCTGGTAAGTCACCACCTCGTGGTGATACACACATTAATAGAAATGGGCCAAGCAGTGTTTATATGAACACAGTTTGTGTGTTGTTATTTCGGGGCATAAGCTAGCCAGGCGGCCGGGACCTGGCGGCAGGAACGCAGCCCGCAGCTCCTACAATACTTCTCCTTCTTCTTCCCCCTCCTTCTTCTCCTTCTTCTCTTCTCCTCCTTCTCTCTTCTTGAGACAAGATCTTTCTTTGATCCTGTTCAGCCTCCTGAGTGTTGGCAGTACAGGAATGCTCCACTATGTCCACCCACCCTTTTGTCCTCTCTTTCTACCATGTTGATTCTCAGGAACCCAGGCTGTCCAGCTTGTCAGCAAGCACCGTAAGCAGCTGAATCATCTCAGCAGCCCTTCTGTTGTTATGGGACAGAGTCACATGTAGCCCAGGCTGATCTTGAACTCCTGATCCTCCTGCTTCTAATTCCCAAGTGCTAGCTAGGTGTGGACCAATGCATCTAGCTGTTCAGTTGCTCTTTAGAAAAACAAAAACTAAGCCAGGTGGTGGTGGTGCACACCTTTAATCCAGTATGGGAGACAGAGGCAGGCGGATCTCTGTGAGTTCGAGGCCAGCCTAGTCTACAAGAGCTAGTTCCAGGAAAGGCTCCAAAGCTACAGAGAAACACTGTTTCGAAAAACAGACAGACAGACAGAAAGAAAGAAAGAAAGAAAGAAAGAAAGAAAGAAAGAAAGAAAGAAAGAAAGAAAGAAAGAAAGAAAGAAAGAAAGAAAGAGAAAAGAACAAAAACTAGGGGCTGGAGGCTGGATAAGTGGCTCAGTGGTTAAGAGTACCTGTTGCTACTGCCAAGGACACAGTGGCTCACAGAACGGTGGCTCACAGGAACAGTGGCTCACAGGCATATGTAACTTCAGTTCCAGGGGATCCAATGCCTTCTTCTGACATTTGTGGGCACCAAACATGCATGTGGTGCACAAATATTCAAGCAAAAACACTTTTACACATAAAAGATAAAATAAATAAATCTAAAAACCATGAAATAGAAAAAAAAAGCAGTCAGCGAAATGGCTCTGTGGGTAGAGGCAGGAGCCTTGCAGCCTGAGATGGACACCGACACCCACACCATGGTGAAAGTGGAGAACTAATTTCACAGAGTTGTCCTCTGTCCTTCACACACATGGTGTGGCAAACCCATCTCTCCCCCATCTCTCTCTCTCTCTCTCTCTCT
>NW_004949122.1:5128939-5131120 GCF_000317375.1 Microtus ochrogaster | reverse complement strand
CTCTCTCTCTCTCTCTCTTTCTCTCTCTCTCTCTCTAACAGACACACACACATCCCACAAATAAAAAAAATACTGTTTTACTGTTTTAAAAATTAACAAAAAGGGGCTAGAAAGATGGCACAGTGATTAAGAAAGCTTGCTGCTCTTCCAAAGGACCCAAGTTCAATTCCCAGCATCCACACTGGGTAGCTGACAATTACTTGTGACTCCAGCTCCAGGTGGAGTTTTCCTTTTGCCTCAGTGGGCATCTGTACTCACATGTTCACGTGCATAGTCCCCCCCCCCCACAGACCTCCAACATTTGTAGTTAAAAATAATAAATATTTTTTAAAATAATAAAGCTTACAAGAGACCCAACAAGCAAGGGAAAGATTTCCAATGCAAGTGAACAGAGCAATTGAGCAATGCAAACTTTAACATTCTCTTTAAGTATTGAAATAGATCCCAGCCCGTGAAAATATGTGTGTTTTTGAATTCAGAAACAGGAGTCTCGAGGCTTGCTGATTGCGGTGAATATTTGTCATCCTAACACTCTAAGTTCCTCTTTGGAGACCAGCGCCCACTTTCTACTTTGCCAAGTGCAAGCCACCTCCCTCCCAGAGATGGATTGCCTTCAATCTCTGGTTATTTCATGGGTACAAATGAGTATTGCCTTTGCCTCAGTTTGGACCAGTTCTGAAAGGCTGCTCTAGCTTTAGAGGTCCCTGAGGGCCTGCTGAGGCCTCTTTTGCAACTACATCACAGCCTAGCCTTGCTTTCAACTTAATCCTGCTTATCTCGTGGCTTACGTATGTGTCTGAGCTCCTTAGTGCATTATCTACACACAAATGTATCTCAAGTCAACTTCCCGGAGTAGCCAGCCTACAGTGATGTTCGAGAAACTGGGACTACGTTTTCAGTTTATAGAAACTTGGAAAAAAACATCTATTATAAAAAGGAATGAATGACTAAAATCTACAAAAAACTTTAGGGTGCAGTGGTGCATACCCATCAGCCCAGCACTGAACAAGGGTGGGGAGCTTTTGGGGGGCTGGGTGTGACCCCCACTCATGGGACATATGTAGAAATGAGCTAGTGAGAATAGGTGGGTATGAATTTCTCTTTTACATCTTATTTATTAGATGAGTTTTGGTTTTGTTTTGTTTGAAATAGAGTTGGGGTTTACTAAAGATTTTTTTTTCAAAACAGGATTTCTCTGCATAGCCCCGGTTACCCGGGAACTCGCTCTATAGACCAGGCAGGTATGGAACTTATAGAGATTCCCCTGCCTCTGTTTCCCGAGTGCTGCTATTAAAGGAGTACACCACCCGTGCCTAAGATCCATTTTTATTATTTTTAATTAGGTGTATGTGTCTATGTGTGGGTATCTGTATGCGGACAGGTATCCAGGGAGGTCAGAGGGTGTGCATTGCCTTGGATCTGAATGGTCAACACGGGCTCTGGGAACTGAGCTTTGCTGGAGCAGAACATGCCCTTAACTTCGGAGCCACCTTTCCAGACCCCTGAAGATATTTTAAAATAGATTTTAAGCATGAAGAGTGAGTGAGTGAGTGAAAAATAACCAGACAGAGCGACACACCCGAGAGCATGAGCATGGGCTTTAGAGACATTCTGGAGTTTTGAGACAGGGCCTTATATAGCCCAGGCTGGCCTTGAACTCTGATGTTCCTGTTTCCATCTTCCAATTGCTGGGTTGACAGGTAGGCTCTATTACACTAAACTCATAATTTTTTTTTTTGAGACAGTTTCTTTGTGTAACAGCTCTGGCTGTCCTGGAACTAGCTCTTGTAGACCAAGCTGGCCTCAAACTCATAGATTTACCTGTCTCTGCCTCCTGAATTCTGGGATTAAAGGTGTGAGCTACTTACTACCACCTCGCAAAGCATTTAATTTTCTTAGTTGGGTGTGGAAACTTACACTTTATTTGTTTTGTTTTTTTGGGTTTTTTGAGACAGTGTTTGTAGCTTGGAGCGTATCCTAGAATTTGCTCTGTAGACCAGGTTGGCCTCGAACTCAGAGATCCGCCTGCCTCTGCCTCCCCAAGTGCTGGGATTAAAGGCATGTGCCACCACTACCCAGCAATAATCATGGATCTATTTTTTTTTTTCGAGACAGGGTTTCTCTGTGGCTTTGGAGCCTGTCCTGGAACTAGCTCTGTAGACCAGGCTGGTCTCGAACTCA
>NW_004949122.1:5127043-5128499 GCF_000317375.1 Microtus ochrogaster | reverse complement strand
TTTTCAAGACAGGGTTTCTCTGTGGCTTTGGAGCCTGTCCTGGAACTAGCTCTGTAGACCAGGCTGGTCTCGAACTCACAGAGATCCTCCTGCCTATTTTTTTGTTTTTTCAAGACAGGATTTCTCTGTAGCTTTGGAGCCTATCCTAGAACTCACTTTGTAGACCAGGCTGGCCTTGAACTCATGGAGAGCCTCCTGTCTCTGTCTCCTGAGTGCTGAAATTAAAGGCATGCACCACTACTGCCTGGCCAAATAAACACTTTTTAAAGTGAAGAGCTTGGTCTGCCATGACTCCAAGCATGCGAGAGGCAGAAGGATCACCCATAAATTTGAGGCCAGCCTGGTCTTTGTAGGACACTCTGGGCCACGTAGGGCTACATAGCAAAACTCTGTTTCAAACACTCTAGCAATAATATCTACCACCATCACCACCACTGCTGTTGCCCTCCCTCCATTTCACTTGGCTGGACATGTACACACACACACACACACATACACACACACACACACACACAGGAACTTCAAAATTGAAGTCTGTGTTTGATTTGGGGTAATGGGTTTTATTTGTCTTAAACCAACCCTATGCAATTCTAAGTCAAAAGAAACAACAACACAAACATTGATGAGGACATGGACAAAATGAAAGTTGGCTGTTGTTTTCAGGTCGGGAATTGAGCCTAGCGCCTTATGTATAGTGGGTATTCACTCTGTCACTTGGCTATATTCTCAGCCTCCTAGAGTTTGGAATTTCTGTGCGATATTTTTGGGAGTATAAAATAATATAGTCTTTATGGAGAAAGATATGACTGGTCTTCAAGAAGAAAAATCAAACAGCTGGATGTGATGGCACATGCTGTATTCTCAGCTACTTAGTACTAAAAGCCAATGAGAAGACAGAGAAAACGGTGATGTATAGTGCTAAGTGAAGAAGTCTGAATGAAGAGGTTACATTCTATATGGATCTACAGGACTATAGAGGGAGAGAAAAGATCAGTGGTCACCAGGCTGAGCAGCTGTGTCTCAGGTTTCTACTGCCGTGATAAATACCATGGTCAAAAGCTACTGGGGAGGAAAGGGTTCATTTAACTTACCCTGCCACATCATAGTCCATCATCAAAGGAAGTCAGGGCAGGAACCCATGACAGGAACCTGGAGGAGAGCCTCTTACTGGCTTGTCCCTGCCATGGCTTTCTCAGTTTGTTTTCTTATAGCATCTAGGACCACCTGCCCAGAGGTGGCATCATCCACAGTAGGCTTGGCTCTCCTATATTAATCATTAATAAAGACAATGCACCACAGAAACTATAGACCAATCTAATAATGGGGGCCTTTTCCCAGCTGCAGTTCCTCTTCCCAGATGACTCTGGATGTATGAAGTTGGAAACAAACAAGTAGCACAAGCTGGAGAGGAATGGATTGAGGAAGATAGGACTTTTACTTTTTTTTCTTTTTTAAA